>NC_080166.1:134265225-134412725 GCF_950295315.1 Erinaceus europaeus | reverse complement strand
AACAATTATCAGCTCTGGTAAAGGTTGCTCATGGCTGTAGAGGGGTCTCAACCTTTACTGGCTAGCAGAGTCACACTTGCTCAGTTCCCAGGAGAAGTAGCCATGCTGGGATACCTGGCTCACCTCCCCAGGATGCCTCTCTTCAGGAGAAGATACCACAGCCAAAAAAGAACAATGTGCTCAAAGTCCCTTGATTTTGTCCCTTCCCTTCTCTGAAGCACCTTCTCAGGGTGACGTCATCTGTATGCAGATAATCCCAAATTCCTGTTGGGATCACGAGTAGTAGAAACCAGACCAGGTGGCCAGCAAAATTGTTCACTGAGACGGTGTGCTGCTTTGCTAAGTGTGTCTTTGTGGTTCACATCTGAGCCCTGCCACACTGAAGGGAATTTCATTGCTATGGTCTCTTTTATTCTCTCTTAGTGTTTCTCTACCTCTCTGAGTCTCTGTCTAAAGAAAATAAGAAAAGAAAGTAGGAAAAAATAGGGGAGAGGAAAGAATAAGGGAGGGGAGGAGAGCAGAGGGGAGAAGAAGGGGAGGGGAATGAGAAAGGGAAGAGGGAGGGGAAGCGAAAGGGATGAGAGCAGAAAGCAGAGGGGAGTGAAGGGGGAAGGGAGGAGAAGGGAGTAGAGGAAGGGGAGAGGGAAGAAGAAAGACAAGAGAAGGGAAGGAGAGGGAAGAGAGCAGAGGAAGGGAGGGGAGTGGAGGAGAGAGTAGAGGAGGAGAGAGTGAAGGGGAAGGGAGTGGAAGAAAGGAAAGGAAAGGAGGGGAGGGGAAAAAAGGAGAGGAAAGGAGGGGAGGGGAGGGGAGAAAAGGAGAGGAGAGGAGAGGAGAGGAGAGGAGAGGAGAGGAGAGGAGAGGAGAGGAGAGGAGAGGAGAGGAGAGGAGAGGAGAGGATACAGCTTGGGACTTTAAGATACATTTTGAAAATATAGCTACCTAGTAAAGCCATAGAGAAGAAAAATGGTAATTTAAGACAATTTTGACATAATAATTGTCTTTCTATAATGGAATACTTCCAGTATATAGTTAATATGCACTAAGATGTTATGTTTGATTTTGCAAAAATAAACGACATGTAGTTATCTCATAGATCTTAAAGTGGAGCTACTCTTTTTACAAATTCTATGTTCAACAGAACAATTTCATATTGTTCTCTGTAACTGTCAGCAAACGTATTAGGACCTATCAGTCTATATTCTAGGGCAATTACAATAATGTGCAACTTATTTATGAGTACAAGATAGTAAATTCAAAGAATATGATCTTTCAGAAGGAATGACTATGCTGTTTAGAATTAAGGTATATAATAGCTTAGCATTATTCAGTATAATAATAACTGAAAAGTAGAAGTATGAAATTTTCATTTTGGTTTTTTTATGGTTTTCCACTAATCAAATGACAGCATGTTTCAACTAAAACTCTAATTGCAATGTGCAGTGTGCACGGACTTTACACTTTAGAACATGAAAAAAGTAATCAAAGCCAGCCATTAAACCATTAAATATACCAAATTATAACATTCCATATGTATGTAATGTCAAATTTTTAATAGCATTATTCTTATATATTTTTTTTTACTTTACCAAATATGCACTTTTGTAGTTGTGACTAAGCCTTTCACATTTCATTTTACTGGTAATTGATATAGTTAGATTAAATTCTTAACTTGAACTCACTGTTTCCTGTGTCTTTTGATTCCTTTTCTTTCCTTATTTTTATTTCTTCCCATTGTTATCTGATACTCTTTAAAATATAATTTCCTTTTAATTTCTTTTATGACATAGTTATGATACTTTCTCTAAAATTTGAACTCAAATGTCTGTCCTAGTGTTCGCAATACAAGATTATTTTAACACTAAACATTAATTTCCCCACAATTTTGGAGCTTAGAAACCCAAAGACAAAGGTGGTGGCAGAGCTAGTTTATTCCTCTGTTTTGTTTACAGATGCTTTTCATGTTTGATCTTCATCTATTCATTTCTGTTTCCAAATTTCTTCATTAAGAAATACATATTAGTGATTTAATAGGAATTGACAAGATTATAAGATTACAAGGTGTAGTCCCATACCATATCTCTTAGCAAGTCTCTGTTCCCCCATGTGCCCAACAACCATAGTTCTTACCAAGAGGGAGACTACCAACCTATTCGGGTTTTCTTGTTGTTGCTTGTCTGCTTGTTTGTGACAATCTCACAACTTTCAGTTCTCTAGATTTTACGTATGATTCTACAGAGAGACCAAATAAGCAAGCGTTCATTAGTTTGTATGTAACTTCAAAGAAAGTTGAATGACTGTAGTATAAATAGTATTCTAAATCCCTTTCCTCATTCCTAGTATCACTTTATTTTATTTTATTTTTAGCCATTTATGATAGATGTACAGATTTACAGGACAACAGGAGTACAACTTTACACTGTTCCTATCACCAGAGTTCTATATTCCCAACCCCTCCATTGTAAACTTGAGGGGTTCTCCTACGGTTGCAGATATGGGTTAACTATTATCTCTGCAACTATCTGTCTATATTCATTCGTACGTATTTGCCTATTTTTTAAATTTTTTATTATCTTTATTTATTTATTAGATAGAGACAGACAGAAATTGAGAGGGAAGTGGGTGACAGAGAGGAAGAGAGATAGACACCTGCAACACTGCTTCACCACTCGTGAAGTTTCTCCCCTGCAGGTGGGGACCAGGGGCTGGAACCCGAGACCTTACGCTCTATACCATGTGTGCTCAAGCAGGTGCGCCACCACCTGACCCCTATATTTGCCTATTTTTAAGGTCTCATTGCTTTTCTCCCTTTCCAAGTCACACATACACCTGTTACTACTTCCAAATACCCCTCTCTTTTTCCCTCTTCTCTTTCTGGGTCCTAATGGAGTCATTCTCCCCCACTGGAAATATGGACCAAAATTATTTTTGGGGTGTAGAAGGTAGAAGTTCTGGCTTTTGTAATTGATTCTCTGCTGGACATGGGCATTGGAAGGCAATCCATACTCCCAACCTATATCTATCTTTTGTTAGTGGAATAAGGTTCTGGAGATGTGAGACTCCAGGACACATTGGTGAGATCATCTGCCCAGGGAGTCAGGATGGAATCATGATAGCATCTGCAGCTTGGTAGTGGAGAGATATAAAGCAAGACAAAATGGTTAGTGAACAGGAACCAAAAAGTAGGAACCGAGCAGCTGAGAATAAGTATCCTAGAATGGAAAGAAGATAGGAATTCTATTTTAAATGTGTTTCTAGAGGCCTATCACTAGCATAGATTTTGTTTGAGTGTATTGCTAATGTGGAATTGGATAAAGATATTATCTGAGAAGATGGTGTCAGAGTAGAGAAAATGGCTAGAAAGTTGGATTAAGGTTGAGAGTAGCTGCCAATTTTGAATAATGAAATTAACTGTTTACTCCATCCATCTAATCCAGCTCCCATGTATTTATATTTAGAACAGAAGTCTGTGTAACCTCTGAGGCCCTGTTGGTCTGAACTCATGGTTCATGATTTTTGTCATACATTTCAGTTTCTATGACATGGTGACACAATAAAAATCAGGATTTGTGGGGGTCCGGTGGTAGTGCAGCAGGTTAGGTGCATGTGGCATAAAGTGCAAGGACCAGCTTAAGGACCCCATTTGGTTTGAGCCCTTATCTCCCCACCTGCAGGGGAGTCACTTCACAGGTGGTGAAGCAGGTCTGCAGGTGTCTTTCTCTCCCCCTCTCTGTCTTCCCTTCCTCTCTCCGTTTCTCTCTGTCCTATCCAACAACAAACAACAATAATAATCACAACAAGGCTACAACAACAAGGGCAACAAAAGGGGAAAAATGTCCTCCAGGAGTACTGGATTCATGGCACAGGCAATGAGGACCAGCAATAACCCTGGAGGAAAACAAACAAACAAAAAAATACGGATTTGTGTGCATAGACCCTAATTTCATTCCCCAGCAAGGCACGAGCAAGAGTAGAGCTTTGGTTCCTCACTTTCACATGAAAAATAAACTAGACATATGAGTGTGAATATTAAAAACAGCATGTTTTAGAGCAAACATGCACTCCATCTTTTACTTATTCTATTGTAATTCATATTCTGCTTCTTTGAGCAATTCAAACTCGTCAGTGATATTGTACATGTGTCTTGGAGAACTGAGAGAAGATTTCGTCTGTATGTTGGTTCCTGTCTTGAATGAGTTAGAACATATGTTTCCCTGTCTCTGGCTTTGTTGTCCACTATGTGTAAATCAAGACCTTGAAAAAAAATGCATTTTGATGAGATCAGTAGGCCTTCCACCAAAAAAAGTCTACTCAGAGCCTATTTGTCTATGCATGTCTATATTTTTTTCTTAAATTTTCAGTTACATTTTCAATGTATAAATCAAGTTCTAGGCTAAGAGTTTTGGCTTTTATCTAAGCATTTCAGTGGATTCCAATACTCTGACATCTTGCTTTTGTGGTTACCCACAAGAAATTCGCTCTAATTTTTGTTTTTCATTCTGTGTAGTGAAAAAAAAACAAAACAAAATGCTTTTTTGACTTTGGTTTGTAGCCACAGAGGCATCTAGGTGGATTTTTGGTTCTGTTTGATATTTATCTAGGTTAGTGTTCTCTGTGATCCTTGAGTGATGTCAGCCAATAATTTGCAAAATTCTCAGTCATTATTTTGTTCAGTATTTAATATGTTTTTTGCTTAATCTCCTCCCCTTTTAAGGCTCCAATTACTTATATGTGAGACTGTTTGATATTATCCTACAAATCTTGAATCTGTATGATTTTTATTTCTTTACAATTTTTCATGTGGTTTATTTCTTTTTGTTTAATTTTACCTATTGCCTATTACTTACTATTTCCTAAGTTATGTTTAATATAATCAGGAACACATATAAGTCATTTTTTATCTTGCCTCAATATATTTCCCATCATAACACCCCCCTCTTTCCTTTTCACCCTCTCCCTCTCTCTTTGTCTCTCTTTATCTCTCTTTATCCACCTTCCTCTTTGTAGAGAGAGAGACAGAAAAACAGAGAAAGTGAAAGAAACCACAGATTAAGACTGGGAACATAACATAATAATTCTGCAAAACATTTTTAAACTCGGTGCCTTAAAGTCCCAGATTGAAATCCCAGAAACAACATTATCCAACACCAAATAGTGCTTTCAATTCTCTACTATATCTTTCTTTTTATATCTCTCTTTCATTAAAATAAGAAATATATAAATCCTTTCACATTGGTTTTGGACCAGGTTTGAATTTAGGTTGCACACATAGCGAAGCTTCAGAAGCAGTGAGGCAGTGCTGAAGTTCTCTCTCCTTCACTATGTCTCCTTTCCTTTTCAATTTCTGCTTCTACCCTAAATAAATAAATGCATATCTTTTAAAAATGCCTTTCAAAAAGGAAAAAGATGAATTCTGGGAATGATGGAACCATGCAGACACAGAGTCCTGAGGATACAACTGGTACAAACAGACAAACAAAAAAGGATGCATAAGGTAAAGTCTTGATTATTTGTTTGATGAGCAAATAAGAGGATATCTTGAATCCCACTCTGTATAAAGTTATCTAGAAGTTTAATGGCTTTCCATCTGGCCCCATCAGGGTCTCCAATCTCAGCTTTGTACTTCTCTTTACTCCCCCAGAGACAATTTCTCTCTCAAGCATTGTTTCGTTTTTCAGTTTCACCCAGTGATTTCCATTAGACGAAAGAGGATAAAATGTGGTGTGAATGTTTGTTCTCATCAATCCTGAGTAGTAGGCAAGTGCAACAAACCTGGGTTTCCCAGGTGTCACCTTTGTGACTATCTCCATCTCCTTGGAGAAGAAGTTGAGTTATCTATAGGTTGAGCATCAGATCAAGAACAATGCCTCACTGCTGCAGCCAGAGATGCAGGATACCCAAAAGACTATTCAGAAAGACTAGAGAGTTCTGTCTAATTGAGATTCTGGAGGTGACCTTCCCTGGCTTGCACCACCAAAGGAGTTAGTGCAGGCCAGAACAATGTCTTTTTTTCCCTGGGACCAAGGTCCTTTTATTAACAAAGTTTACAAAATTTCAGGAATTTCTGATGCAAAGAAAGAGCTCTGGGCAGGAAGTAGAATAAACAATGATGTAAGTGATTAACTGCTGTAAAATGTGGAGTGTGATAAGTGAATCTAAGGAGAACAGATTTCAACTCAGCACATGAATGCTTATTATCAGTAACTTACTGATTGTCCTTTTCCACACTAATGGTTAAACCATTAAATATCTGGGAGCTTTGAATACCCATGGGCTTGGCCCCCAGTTAACTCAGCTATCTTTCAGGAATGTTCAAAGAATTTACTAGACACACTGTCTCTCATGTACTGGATTAGATCTGGAGGTATGTATATTTTATTTGGATGTTCCCTAACATAAGAACAGAGGTTTATGAAGTTCCTCGTGGGAGACTCACTTTAGCAGAGAGGTGTTTTCCCTCCCCGGAAGGAACTATTTTTGTTGTCCCAGAAAGGACAGGCTTCTAATCTCAGTGGAAATTTTGTTGTTCTACATGATGAAAAATTTCTAGGGCTTTCTTTTAGCTGTGCATGCTTCTTGAGCTTCATGGAGGAAGATTTTTTTCTTTTCTTTACTTTTTTTTTTTTAATTTTATTAATAAAAAGGAAACACTGACAAAAACCATAGGATAAGAGAGGTACAACTCCACACAATTCCCACCAACAGAACTCCATATAACATCCCCTCCCCTGATAGCTTTCCTATTCTTTATCCCTCTGGGAGTATGGACCCAGGGTCAATATGAGGTGCAGAAGGGGGAAGGTCTGGCTTCTGTAATGGCTTCCCTGCTGAACATGGGCATTGGCAGGTCAATCCATACTCCCAGCCTGTCTCTCTCTTTCCCTAGTGATTTGGGCTCTGGAGAAGCAGGGCTCCAGGACATATTGGTGGGGCTGTCTGCCCAGGGAAGTCCAGTTGGCATCATGTTAACATCTGGAACCTGGTGGCTGAAAAAAGACTTAATATATAAAGCCAAGCAAATTGTTGAACAATCATGAACCTAAAGGCTGTAATATTTCATATGAAGAGTTGGGCTGTCTACATTTTATAGATAGGTAGTAGACATATTTTAGTTATATTCCAAAGAGTCCATGACTATACTAGTATTTTTTTTTTCTTTTTAGATGATGTCATTCCTGGAAAAAGGACCAGAAAGTTGGATCAGGTTAAAGAGTAGCTTCCAAATATGGGAAAGGTTTATAAATATTGATGACTGCAAACCCCATCGATTTGATGTGATTTGGGGCTCATATTCAGCTTGGGAGCCTATGTGACCTCTGCATTCCTGTAGATCTGAGCTCACATTCTATGGTCATGTTACAAGCTGCCCTGATTTCAGAACCCATCTTCCTCAGGTGGAACATAGAGTCTGTTGTCCAACCTCCCTTAAGAGGATGGACCATGCTCTGTGGGTCTAATGAGTGAGCATGGATGCTTGACCCCCCGGAATCTTGTCTATCAGACTCCCCTTGGCATGCCAGCCTTGTGCTCAAGTGAGATGTGGCCAGAGTATGTGGGGGAATTCCAGCCTTCCTCTCAGTCTGGATGCCTCAGCCCACCCCTCCTCCCTCTGGTGGGCTTCACTTTCTTTAAATTTCTATTTCTCCGTTCCTGCTTCACCATCCACACCTTCTCAATGTCTTGCTCTCTTTTCCTTTATAAGGATATATTGGTCTCATTGACCAGCTTGGCCAATTGACCCTTTATAAACTTTGTAACTGAGACAATAAAGTGCTCCGTTCTCCCCTAAGGTACTCTGAGGAGTTTTGTGTATCATCTGCTGCCACGGTTCGCTGGGAAGACCCCTCAGCAAGCTCACCCCTGCCGCTGCTGGCCTGAGGTTCCCCACTCTCCCTCTAAGTTCTGATGGCCAACAGACAAGATGGTGAAGTGGGAGCTGGGCTGGCTCATTCCCCCAAGGAATCCAACAATCTGCCAGGCTAGCTTCGAGGGTGGAAGAGAGAGACGACCAGGGTCTCAAGGCTGAGTGGTACGCAGTTCAGTCTTTATTCATGTGGAACACAGTGCAATCTAAGCTATCTCTAATCACAATACTGTCCTTATATATACTCGCCAAGTAGGGTAGAAACAGGATGTGACATAGAGAGGGTGGAGCAAAAAAGACTGGTGGAAATCAGGGTGTACTAGGAGAGGGGGTGGAGCAAAAATACATCATGAACCAGTGGGGATTAGACCAATGCCCTGCAGGCAGGGCAGTGCTTAGTTAACAGTGGTTATGTAAATAGAATACAGTGTTAAGCAGGGGGGATTAAACCAATGAAACAGAAGGGGTTTTAGAAGCTGAATTAGAAGCATACCAACAACAATCCTCTACCATTGTTGATCCACAATGAGGGCAAGGTTCTATAGGGACCCACAAAAAGGTCTATTTTCCTGTTCCTGATAGGGATGACTAGTAACAATGGAGAGATGGATTTATTCAAGGTCTAGGCACATGATGTCTGTTTGGGAAACCCAGGACTCTCCGACTAGGGCCCTTGCTGACATGGTGGCCTAATAGTGAATAAAGAGTCATCATTAAGGTATGCCAATCTCTTGCTCTTATTCAGCTTTTGCCATCCTTACTGTGATAAGGTTAGCTTTGGAGTGACTGAGGGAAGTATAATAAGAAGTATGTGAGGAGGGTATCTAAGTCTAAGTAGACACTATTTCATTAGGAACTTTATGTTGTCTTTTTAGGTCTTTCCATTTGCTTACTGCATATAGTGACTCACTTCAGACTATTGTGCACTTTTTCTTTCAGGTATATATTTTGTCCTAATCTATGGACACATGTGAACATATCCCCTGTCTCATGGGACCTGGTCTATATCTAGGTTTTGGGACTTTATTATGAAGTGAACCACCTCAAATGGAATTAGAGAGTCTCCTATGAAAGGAAAGGTCTTACCTGAGTAATGAGGCTGAAGGGTTGACATTCCACACCTGAAATCTCTGGACACAGTCTGAAGTGAAGCATGATGAGGTGGTACTCCTTGTGTTGAAAAGGGTGGCTCAGCAGATGCAATATCCTTTGGTATGAATTGAGAGAAGCATGCAGGAAAGTGAGCCCCACCCTAGAGGTTCCAGGACTGGGGGAAAAATAGGCTTTATATGGGAAGCAGGAGGTTCCTGCTGCCTTAGGGTTTAAGAAGGCAATAGTTTTTGCTGTAATCAAATTATTTGACAATTGGGTTGACTTTGAAAGTCCCTGTGTTAGGATTTGCTGTATCATACACAAAATCACCATAATTTATTTCCTTTGACAGTATTTGTAAATAGTTGTGTCTTATCGGGTAATGCCACCAGTTGCTTATGTTTTCCCTGGTCTAAGCTTTTAAGAGAGTCAGCATTTCAAAGACTCAGCCTATGGTCTGTGTATTAAAAAGTTTGAAACATTTAATCATTTTTTCCATCACATATTAATTAAACAGTGATTTATATGACAAGTTAATAGGAGTGTACATAAACACCATTCCTACCACCAAAAGACTGTGTCTCGTCCCATCCCATCCTCCATCCCACACACACATTCCCCAATGAAGCTGAACATCTATCCTCATCCTCAACCCAGAGATTTTTACTGTGGTGCCCTACTCCAAAGTCAGTCAAATACCACTTTGAGTTTCCCTTTCTGTTCTTCTTTCTCATCTTCTGTTTATGAGTAGGATCACCCCATACTAATCTTTGTCTTTCTGACTTAGCTCACTTAACATAATTCCTTCTAGCTCCATCCAAGCTGAGTAAGAGAAGGTGGGTTCATAGTTATTAATAGCTGCAGCTGCGTAGTATTCCATTGTGTATATATACCATAACTTTCTGGGCCATTCATCTGTTGTTGGAAACCTGCTTTGCTTCTAGGTTCTAGCTATTACAAATTATGCTTCCACAAACATATGTGTACACATATCTTTTTGGTTGGGTTTTATGGAGTCCTTGGGGTATATCCCTAGGAGAGGGATTACTGGGTCATATTGAAGGTCCATGTCTAGCCTTGTGAGAGTTCTCCAGACTGCTCTCTACAGAGACTGGACCAGTTTACATTCCCACCAGCAGTGCAGAAGGCTTTCTCTGTCCCCATAGCCTCTCAGCATTTGTTGCTGCTGTCCTTTTTGATGTATGCTATTCTCACAGAGGTGAGGTGGTATCTCAATGTTGCCTTTATTTACATTTCTTTGACAATCAGTGACCTGGAGAAAATGTTCATATCTTTGTTAACCTTTTGTATCTCTTCTGTAGTGAATGTTCTGTTCATATCTTTTGCCCATATTTGGATGGGGTCATTTGCTTTTTAGTTGCTAAGTTTTCTGAGCTCTTTGTCTTTGTATATCTTGGTTATTAGTCTGTTGTCTGATATATGGCATATGAAGATCTTCTCCCATTCTGTGAGGGGTCTCTTTGTGTGATAGTTTCTCTGGCTATGTCCCAAATATTTTGATAGTTTCTATCTTCATTTTCATTTGCTTCCAGGAACATTTGAATTTCTTGCTTGAGTGCCTCTTTGACCCAGCAGTTATTAAGCAGCATGTTGTTGAGTTTCCAAATTTTGTGACTTTTAGTAATTTTCTGTTTGTTGTTGAATGTTAGCTTTACCTAGCTGTGGCCTGAGAAGATACCTGGGATGATGTCAATGATCTTGAATTTGTTGATACTATCTTTGTGGCTTAATATGAGGTCTATATTTGATGATGTCCTGTGGATTTGAAAAGAATTTGTATTCCAGTACTTGGGGATGAAGAACTCTGAAAATATTTAGGAGGTCTAGTCTGTCAGACTCTTCATTTAATTCTCTTGTTTCTTTGTTGATTCTGTTTCATTGGTCTGTCTAAGTGCGAGAGGGGGGTGTGGAAGAATTCCACTATTATTGTATCACTATTGATGTAGTTTTGTAGTTGTTTCAGTAGGTCATAGATGTATTTAGATGGACCCTCATTGGGTGCATAGATATTAATATTTATTAAATATTTTTGGTTGAGTGATCCTCTAGTCATTATTTAATGGCCTAGCCTATCTTTATTACTTTATTTAATTTAAAGTTTATTGTGTCAGAAATGAGAATGGCTGTTCCTGCCCTTTTGTTGTGGTCCATTAGCCTGTATGATAATTTTACATCCTTTCACTTTAAGCCTGTGTTTGTCTTGTTGGGTCAGGCAGGATTCTTGCAAGCAGTATATGGTTTGACTATGTTTTCTGATCCATTCTCTCACTCTGTGCCTTTTAATGGGTGACTTTAAGCCACTGACATTTATTGATATTATGGATGTAAAGTATTACGGTTCCATTATTCAACACTTTTTTTTAATCTCCTCTGATATATGGCAAATAATATGATGATGTAATGGTTAATAAGAGGTCTTTTCGAGCCTCTTTCAGGGTAGGCTTGTTGATCATTGCCTTCTTTAACTGTTGCCTGTCTGAGAAACTTTTAATCCCCTCATCTAGTTTGAATGAAAGTCTAGAAGGATATATTATCCTTGGTTGGAACCCTTTTTCATTGAGGGCTCAATAGATACCTTCCCATTGTCTTCTGGCTTTTAGAGTTTGAGTGGAGAAGTCTGCTGATAATCTTATGGTTATTCCCCTGTATGTGACTTTTTTTTTTCTCTTGCAGCCTTTAGGATCCTTTCTTTATCCTTACTTCTTTTCATTGTAAAGATGATGTGTCTTGGTGTCTTCAGGTCTAGGTTGATTCTGTTTGGGACTCTCTGGACCTCTTGAATCTTAATGTCCTTTCTTTGTTTAGGTATGAGAAGTTTTCTTCTATTATTTCATCTAAAATGTTTACTTTCTCTTCCTCTCTTTCTTCCTCTGGCAGGCTAAATATAGGAATATTACTTATTCTGTGATCACCCCATATATCTCTGTTGTTGTTTTCAGTGTGTCTCAATCTCTTTTTTTAGCTCTTTTACTTCTTCCTTACTTTTCTCTATCTCATTCTCTGGCTGGATATTTCTATTTTCTGTTTCTGTTAGCCAGCTTTCCCTTCCCTCAATTTCCTTCTTCAGTTCACTTATAGTATTAGCTTGTTCTGCTAATTGGCCTTTTACCTCAGCTAGTTCAGCTTTCAGTTCTCTAATTTCCTCAAAGTAGCTTTTATTTTCCTTCAGGAACTCATCTGTTGTTTCCGTATTTCTGATAGCCCTTTCCTTCAATTCTGTGATCATTAGGCTTATTACTGCTTACATACTTTTCTTACCTATGGTTACTTCTGACTGATTCAGAGTTTTTCTGGGCTCCTGTCCTGATTCACTGTGGTAGCATTTTAGTTACTCTTGATGTAACTTTTTTTAATTGATGTGTTTTGTATTTTTTCATTCTTTAGTTGTGTTTTAACTACAAGACACAATATACTAAAGTATTTTCACAAATGTAATTACAAACGTCAGCAATTACAACAATAGTAACTGAAGCAAGAATTGATGCAATTCAACCAATTCCAGTTAGCCAAACAAAACTTCCAGCAAAAAAGAAGAAGAAGAAGAAGAAGAAGAAGAAGAAGAAGAAGAAGAAGAAGAAGAAGAAGAAGAAGAAGAGGAGAAAGGAAAAAGGCAAATCAAGAACTGACAATTGCCCAAATATCCAAACTTACTCAAATATCCAAACTTACTGTCCACTATAAATTCGAGGGATAGCAAGAGGAGAAAGGAAAGTAGAAATTTGAGATACAGAGAGAGGGAGAGAGAGTCCATTCTGAGTCAGATTTTTTTCACAAAATAATTTTCAAACAAGTATCTGTCAATTAAGAAAGCAAAAGAAGGAAGGAGAGGGAAAAAAAAACAGTGAGAGTGTTTTTGCTTGTTTGTTTGTTTTGTTTTGTTTTTGTTTTTGTTTTAATTAGCAAGGAGAGAAAAAGGAGGGTGGAGGGAAGAGGGAGAAACAATTTCCTCCCAGTCATCTATCAATGGAAAAAGCAATGACAGTTAATTTTGGTCAACCTGAAGAGGAGGGAAATGGGAGACACCTATATATTAATAGTAATAATAAAATACAATAGAATAAAAAACCCTAACAGTCAGTTTGCAGCTTGGACCAGCCCATATTGGCTTCACGTAGCCTGGTCCCCTTCCTAAACCAAGCAAAGACAACTAATTATAAGAAGCATAAAAATAAATAAATAAATAAAATAAACAGCTAGTGTTTCCCAGGCAGGGCTGAGGCCCTGATTGGTCAGGTATTCTGTCACACAAATAGAGCTCCAGCAACCTTTAAAAAGAAAAGGAAAAGAAAAAGGCTTTAAATGACACCCCTGCTAAGCTAGGACTCTTGATAAAGAAAATAGCTCTGCAGGAAGCCTGCTGGGCACAGCTGGCCAGCCCATGGGGCTGTTTCTGGGGTGGGGAGTAAGGGTGAGTTTGGAAATAGTCAAGCCAAATATTTTCCTTTCTTTGTCCTTTTGGCCTCTGTTTGCCAGCCTGACAGTGGATTATAGGACTCTTTTTTGGTGTCAGCTTAAACACCCCTTATTCACACTTTCCACCAATGACCCAGATATCCTACCCTCTCCAGAGAATCCCAGGTTGTAAGCTGCTTCTTTATGGAGTTCACACCAGGAGCTGTCTCCAAGTCATCATCTTGGCCCTGCCTCCCTAGTGTCTTTTTTTTTTTTTGAGGAAGGTATGAAAATCGATTAGACTTACAGGTGCCTTACTTCTCATTTTAACCTACACTTGATTTTAGAAATTTGTCACAAATTTCAGGATTAATCCAATAGCTAGTTCTTAGGACACTGAGGTGAGTTTTTAAGTAAATTCTCTGTTTGTGTATTTACTCATCTCTCTCTGAATATTGAAATGGATATTTCTGTTCCAAGTCTATTTTTCTAATGGCTTCTAACAAAGTAATTGGACTTATTTATTTATTTTAACATTGGAAGATTGAGAGTGATGATCTTTCCTGATTGATATATTTCAGAAATCCTTGACTATATATATATAGTTATATATATATATATATATATATATATATATATATATATATATATAATTTTCCTATGTAAAATGCATCATGAATATGAAAATGATGTTAATATCTTTAGTGTTTTGCACATCCCATATTTATATCATGTCTTCTAAGTGAAATTTAAAATTTAATGAATGTAGGTATTTTTTTGTTTGTTCAATAATGAATTTCTAGAGCCTAGAAACTGACTGACATCAAATAATAAATAAAAATCTCTTGGATAAAGACAAACATATATAAATAAAAGATAATGAAAAAAAAAATGAAAGCATCCAAACAAAAAGTAAAGGGATAATGAGGAAAGAGTAAAGCAGTCTAAGAAAGCCAGTGGATAAATATGATGAAGAGAAGACAATTCATGATCTGATCTCAGAAAACGATGCCAACACAGCTTACAAACTTGAACAGAAACTCAGCAATTTCATGAATAAGGTGAAAGAAATTGGACACTTTCTTTGGATGCAAATGTAAAACAGTCAATGCTGTTTTCTTTAATCATTTCACATTAAACTTCAGGCTTTTGTCAGTAAAGAAAAGTATGAAGACTTTGCGATTAAAACCAATTCTGCATGGGAAGAATAGAAAATCCTGCATGTGTTTGAGGGGAAATAGACTGGCATTTGGCTGACCTTTGTTCTTATTCTTTCCCTGTTCTCAGCAGATGACCGTGGTCTTGTTGGATAATCTTTCCGAGTTTTGTTTTTTTTTTTTCCTCTATGAAATGAAAGCTTTAGATCTGATTATCTTTAGGTTTTAAAAATCCATGCCTATGACTTTAAATGTGGGTGAGGAAAAGCTGTGTTGGGCATTTAATGCCAAGCTAAGGATTTGGGATTTGATCCACCAGTAAATGAAAAGGCATCCAATGCATCTGAGCAGGAAATCACCTGGGGCATTGAAAGAAAAGCTTGGCTTCAAGAAGAAAGGCTGCCATAAATGGCTGAACAATAGGTATGTAGTGGCCTGGACTAGTGGCTCAGATATAGGGTAAGGATGAAGACATACACAAGAGCACTACTGCATGAGCTAGTCTCTACTTATACTAGAACTTGTAAAGGAGCAGGGTGGATAGTTGTTACTGAGAACATAATATTATTAATACTGTTAACATTCTGAGAATTTAATAATTTATTTCAAGATATATGTTCCCTTTTAATAAACACTTTCCCTTTGTCTCTGCTTTTAGCTTTAGTGTTCTTGCACAAATAAATGTCGGAAATGGTTCAGTTATAAATCTAGTACATTTCATTTATGGTGTCTACAGTGATCTCACTCTTGAATTTCTGAGTTCTCCACACCACTTGTCATATCTGATATCTAAATAAAGATAGTCAAGGCTATTCTCTTTTTTTTTTTTTTTGCCCCCAGAGTTATTGATGGGGCTCAGTGCCTACACCACAAATCCACTGCTCCTGGAGACCATTTTTTCCCCTTGTGTTGCCATTGTTGTTCCATCATTGTAGTGATTATTATTGTTCTTATTGTTCTTACTATTGTTGTCCTTGCTGTCATTGGATAGGACAGAGAGAAATTGAGAGAGGAGGGGAAGACAGAGAGGGGGAGAGAAAGATAGACACTTGCAGACCTCCTTCACCACCTGTGAAGCGACTCCTCTGCAGGTGGGGAGCCAGGGGCTATAACCAGGATCCTAATGCAGCTCCTTGTGCTTCACACCATGTGTGCTTAACCCAATGTGTTACCACCCAACTCCCAAGGCTATTCTCTTAACTGTCCCCCAATAATATAGCATTTCCCTACAATATGTTCACACTAGCAAGTGGTACTATTTTACCAGTCTTTGTGGATAGATAAGAAGACTAAAGCTGAGTGGACAACAGGGATATGAACCTGTAGTTACTGGAAAAAAAACAAATCTGGTCAATATGTGTTCTTACTGGCACTTACCTTAAACTCAGTAATGTTTGTGTCTTGATGATAAGTTCTAATAACTGAGTGACAAGACGATGGCACATCTGTTTGAATGGTTGTATTGTAATGAACAAGGACCTAGGTTCATCCCTTGGTCTTCACCTGCAGAGGGGATGCATCATAAGTGTTGAAGCAGGGCTACAGGTGCTGGTAAATTGCGCAGATGCAGTCACATCTGCCATGTTGTCTCCTCAGGCTATTGCTAGTTCCTGCGAGAGTTGGGATATTCTCTGAGCGCCTGTTCCGCCATGTTGTGTCCTCAGGGCATTGCCTATTCCACGCAATAGTTGAAGTGTATTGGTTACTCCTCCCCCTTCCCATTCTCACAAGTGTTATTATCCTATCCTGGAGTCCTATGGGTACTCCTCCCCCTTCCCATTCTCACAAGAGCTACTCCTATAAAATCCCTTCTTCTTCCACACCTCTCTCTCTTGCCCACCCTTCACTTTGGTGGTTAGATGCAGGAAGGTTGCTGCATGAGGCGGCCATTTTTGCTACCACCACGTGGCCAAGCTGCTTCTCTCTCACCCAACTCTGAGGTGCCAGTGCAAATAAAGATTTGTGTTCCCTCTTCGCTCTGGATCTCCAATCTCTCTTCTCCGTGGCACAGCTCAACATACAGGTATCGCTCTTGCTCTCTTTTTCCCTATCTTCTTCTTCCTTCTCAATTTCTCTGTCTCTATCCAATAATAAATAAATAAAACATTTTATAGAAAAGAAATTCTAAAGACTCACTCTTTTGGAACAAATTCCTACTAACTTGTCATAGCTAAGGCAAACTCTTACCCTTTTCCACCATTCTTAGCACTCCATAGTAAACTTTCTATTATGGTCAGTTGCTGGTCTGGTCTCCAAGAGACACAGACTGTCTTCTGAATAGTTTAATGTCTTTTTCTTAAGGACTATGCAATGCAGGTGTCTCATCTCCTTTATCCTCACTGATACTTATATACAAATAACTAATTATTATATTTTTTTAATTTTTCTCCCAGTGAAATCACTGCAGTTCTGTCAAATATTCTTCACATGACACAGTTTAAAACTCTCTCTCTCTATCTATCTCTCTCTCTCTCTCACATACACACACACACACACACACACACACACACACACACACACACACACACATTCCTTCCAGGTGGTCAAGGAGTAACTCAACAGTAGAAAACAGAGATTGGGTGCCTCAGATTCCTAGTTCAACTCCAGGCACCACATATGCAGGAATGGTACTATGGTTCTCATTCTCTCACTCCCTCCATATATATAGATGAAAACAGAAAATATGTTGAACCTGGGTTCTTGTGAACTGTAGAGTGTGCGCTTAACTAAGTGCACTGCTGCCTGGCCCCTCATTCTGTCTCATATATAAATAAACACATCTTGGGGCCAGGTGGTAGCGCACCTGGTTGAGTGCACACATTATGGTACACAAGCACCTGGGTTCAAGACCCCACCTGCAAGGGGAAAGCTTCATGAGTGGAGGACTGCAGGTGTCTCTCTGTCTCTCCCCATTTTTGTTCCCCCTCCCCTATTAATTTCTGGCTGTCTCTATCCAATAAATAAAGATTAAAAATAAATAAACACGTCTTTTTAAAAAGATGCTTTAGTTTTTGAGCTGAAAGAATAATGTTTTTTAAAAAGCCCTACTATACTTTCATTAGATGTGTATCATTCAAAGTAAGAGAGCCAGACTGCTATTTGCAGAGCCACAGCTTAGTGTATCTGGTATTTCAGCGCTCATGGGCTAGCGTTTTCAATCTTAGAGACAGAGAAAGCAACACAAAGAAAGAGAGAGACACCATATCTCGGGAAATTTCTCTGGAGCAGTTGTACTTCCCAAATGGTACTGGGGTTTAATCATTGACTTTATGCATATGAAAACATGTATACCCCTTGGTAAGCTATGTTTCTGGTCCCAAGATTTAGCATTTTACCATGAACTTGAAAAAACAATAAGGTCACATTAAGTAGCATGGGAAGTCATGTTTTAGATGTGTAGACAGAAAAGAACCTCAGTTAACTGATGATTCCAACATTTTAGTCAGATGCCCTTATTTGATTACTTTCATCCTGGACATGTGGCTCTCTCTTGAGACATTCTTAACATCCCAGTTCTGTTGTGGGATGATGTTGTTGTTTAGTGGAGTAAAAACCAGTGGAACCATCAAGGCATATGGCAGCCGTCTGCAAGGAAGACTTATCCAACCCCAAGTGCAATAGTTGGCAGTCTCTGATACCTTTGCCTCATCATAGAGTTTTCAAACTATGCTTTGATCATGGCAGAGCTTGACAGATTTAAGAAAAAAAAAAACTTCTAATAAACACTTCATTCAATTTCCAGAGCTGTGGTATTCAATAATAAAGTACCTGCTAAGAGTCAGACCAAGCGTCAGCTTCTTCAACTTGTATCCGTGATGTATAAGACAGTGAGTGGAGATCACATTGGAACTGGGAGTTTTCTATGTTTTCAGAGTTGATGTCCTTTGTACTTTGGTGAACATGGGATATAATTACACCCTTAACATATAACAGGTTTTGGGGGAGTTCTATTAAACTATGTTGATTTCTCTGGACCAAACAGAGATAAGGTGCCTCCCACAACATGAAAAATGGCATTATTTCTGCATCAGTAGCACTGGATCCATTTCTAGCTTTCTGGTTGTGTAATCTCTCATGTATAAATGAAGTTCAATTATATGATTCCATAATTTATTTTTTATGTCAATCCTTTGTTGTAGTGGCCTTTGACATCAGAAGGAATGATTAACAATGACAATGATACCATTAATCAAACCTTTAAAACAGGATGCATTAATCACCTATAAGTTTATCTTGGGCTTTCTTCATTGTTTTATAATATGCCTTTGTTATTTTTCTGATGGATGCTAGCGTATAGAAGCATTTCATTGCATGTTGTTTGTAGTAATATAATATGGTTTGAAGGAGACTGAAACAGTATGCTTTTACACATAGAAAGATGTGACATAGGCTGAAGAGCTCAATTACGTTGTCTAGATTGGTCTATTGCAAGTGTTAATTTGCCAAGGTATCCCTCAGTTACCACTCAGACCATAAGCATTGTAGTCTTTTATTGGGTAGGCATTTATGAAGAGATTTAAAGAAAATATATCACTGGTAGATGTTTACTCAGTGTTTTGTGTTTGATCTTTCTGGTACAATTTTTCTACTAAAGCTGGAATCTATTTTCAATGACTACATATAAATGCAGCACACGTTCTGTGGCCTAACAGATGCCATCTGTAAAAGCATTTACTTTAAATTAGTGGAATAAGTAATCAAAAGGGCTTTGTACTTAATGCAAAACTTTTGGTGACTATTAAATGCTCATTAGAGGGTGTTTTTGCTGTATGACTGTCAAAATCAGCAGGACGTTTATGTTATATTTCCTGAGTGGGTCAAGATTGAATATGATTTTACAACCTAAATAACATAAATGAATGCAGGTTATTTCAGCATCTCCAGATGTTTTTTTTTTTTTTAACTCTTTGCCCCTAAACCTAAAATGCACTGCCATTTAAATTTTTGCAGTGGAATTTCAGTGGAAATTTAAACAATTAAAGATTCAATATCTTTGTAACTTTCTTTTCATGCACTCAGCTTTTATAACTGAAATGGAAGATACCGTTTCTAGGGATAAATGTTTCTCCAGCCAAGTTTATGAAACAATATAATCAGCAAATCAGCTAATATAAAATCAGTTTAACTGTGTGCTTATTACAATAGCTAATTATTTAAAAAAATAATTATCATATGATGACTTATTTGTTAGACTGTGTGTGCATGTTGTACCTTGACTGGATTCCTGAAAATATATAGTTATTATCATCTTGCTTTTAATTAAACATCCAGTAGCACTCCTACTTAATCTGGAGAGCCGCTTCTATGATCTTTACTACTGCTATTTATGTAGTACCACTACAAACCTGGACATTATAGAGAGAACGGATACTCGACCAAAATCCTGATCTTTACACTGAGAGAATTATATTTCAGGTCAATTAATTAAAGTTCATAATACCTTTAACTACAAAAGCTGATTTTCCAGTACTCCCTCTGCATTATGGAGGTGGAAAGGAGAAACCCAATAGTTCACTCAGTTCAGGTCACACTCAATTTTCTCACAGATAGAATTGCACTGGAATTAGTGAGACCAGGATGGATGTTCAAGTACAGAAAGGCAAAGCAAAATTATACCAAAGTAATAAAATGATTCCAATTAAAAAAAAAAAGATCTGCATAATGTCATTTTATTTTAATGTTTTTAATTTAATTAGGAAATATACAAATTGGCAAGTTAGCTTGCTTCTCTACCTTGAAAATACTTCTCCTGTGATTTAATTGTACTACTCTTTGTGTTATCCAGAAACCAAACGATTTTTTCTGATTTGTAAAACCCTCACTGTCCACCTTGTTTCTGGTGGTGGGAACAAGGTATATATTCAAAAGAAATTAGAGGAATCACTCTAATTGTGATTTCTAATTGTGCCTCCATTGCAAATTTATTTTCTCTCAGTGAATGTAAAAAAATCCCTCATTCCATGGTTACCTTCTTTCCTAACAGATTTACAACAAAACACACTTATTTTAATCTGCATCTGACCAGGTGCTATTTGTAGATTCTAATTTTTTAAATTAAAAAAATAATAATAGCAACATTCAACAAATGGCTCTTTTTCATCCATTTTTTATAAATGTGGCAGGTTTCTTAGGTACTTGGAAATCATGGTGGGAAAACAGGCCAGAGAGACATGCTCACCAGCCATGAAGCAGAAGCCATGAGTCTTAAAAGCTCCCAGAGGGATAGAGACTGGGAAAGCTATTGGGGATGGGATGGGATATGGAGATCGGGTGCTGGGAGTTGTGAGGAGCTGCACCCCTCTTATCCTAAGATTTTGTTAATGTCTCCTTTCTCAAATAATAATAAAAAAAAATTCACCAGTGATCATCTTCATCATGAACAGGTTCTAGGACAAAAGGCAGTGATAGGAAAAGAACATCAAAAGAGGTAAATTTCCTTCAGATGCATCTTTAAATGATTTTCTCTTACCCACAAATCCTTGCAAGTATAAGTCCTTTGTTATAGGTCTGTTGTATGATGATGATGATGTCAGCTGTATGCTAACTACATATGTGGCCCACAGTTCTTTCTGTTTACAGTTAAAAACAGGGATATCAACAGATTCTGATGAACATATGACTTTTGTCAGTTTGGTTTGTTTTAGAAGGATAGTACGAACTGAAGTCGGAAAGTATATAGGTGGTTTTGTGCCTAAAGTTGATAGAAGGTTGATTCTGTACATATTATTAATCTAAAACATTAGAAAGTGCAATTAAATATTATCTATAATGGTATGAAAAGTAAGCTGACTCTATTAGTAATTATTATACCTTTAAAATAGTTTTGTCCAGGGGAGTTGGGCGGTAGCACAGCGGGCTAAGCACATGTGGCATGAGGCACAAGGACCAGTGTAAGGATCCAGGTTCGAGCCCCCGGCTCCCCACCTGCAGGGGAGTTTTTTCACAGGTGATGAAGCAGGTCTACAGGTGTCTGTCTTTCTCTTCCACTCTCTGTCTTCCCCTCCTTTCTCCATTTTTCTCTGTCCTATCCAACAACAACAACATCAATAACAACAACAATAAGTACAATAAAACAACAAGGGCAACAAAATGGAATAACTAAATAAAATATTTTAAAAAATAATAATTTTGTCTACAAGAAATTATCTATAATTGTTTGACACTAGTATCTATAATGATTGATTAGTATTAATATCTAAAATACTAAATTATCTGTATTTAATTGATACTAATATCTAAGAGACCCTTGAAACTCATTGGCTGTTGCTTCTTCAGATTACCTGACAACACATTCGAGGCATCTGTGTCTTAAATTCACTCTAGGAATAGCATCATACTTGAATTTCTTCTGGAGAGGTAGTGTGGTATATAGGACAAATGTGGAATTTAAAGGTATGCTTACCAGACTTATATTAGGAACCCTACCATTCTCTGAGCTATATGATTTTTAGTCTACTGCTGTGTGTTCTGAGTCTGATTTTTTGCCTGTAAAAATATGAATAAAATTGAGCCTATACAAATGATGTAAGAGTTGAAGGGTATACACAAACAGATATATAGGCTTGTATGTGTGAAAATCTGATGTGTTTTAAAATTGAATGTTCAGAAGAATTACTATGCATTTTGAGAGTAAAGTCCATGGGGTTGTATTCTGAGAAGATCCTCAGGTCACTATGGGGTGTCAAAAGTTCTTTTTTTTTTCTCTTCATTATTCTGTTTTTGATAGAGATAAATTGAAAGAAAAGGGGAAGAACTGCTTCATTGTTCCTGAAGCTTCTGCACCTCAAGTGGGAAATTATCTGGGGTCCTGAATCTGAGTCTTTACTCCTGAGCCCTTCCTTGCACTTGATAATGTGTGTTCTACTAGGTGTGCCACCGGCCCCTTATAATGTTGTACAGACTGGTATGTATACATAAAACTCAACTCATCCAACTACCACTGAAGTCATGTATGTGCCTCTTCTTACCTCAAACAACTACTATAGTTTTCACAGCATCTAAGGGATAGTCTCATTAGTATTTTGTGGAAGAGTGTTCCCTTTTGTTATATGCACTGAAATAATTAACCAGCTGTCTGTTACCTCTTTAGTTTCACTTAGTATAATCACTTCTAGTTATATCCATTTTGTTCTGAAATATACAATAACATCTTTTTTTTTAATTTAAAGAGTAACAGTCCATTGAATACACACCATATAGCTTCTTTATCCACCTATCAACAGGCATTTAGGCATTTCAGCTTTTAATAGTGCTTTCTATGTACGTAGAGGCTTTAGAATGAGTGTTCTGATATCCTTTGGATATATGCTTAAGAATGGTAGTGTTAGATCACGCAGATTATCCATTTTAAGATTTCACTGTAAGAGACTTATGTGAAAAGTAAATCGTTTATACTGACTAAAGCTATAATCTGCTTTTACCAGTGAAATGTTGAGTGAGACCCAAGTTCAGCACTTATGTCTTAAAAGTAATGGAGCAAAGTTGTACAGTTGGAACTGTTCATAGTACTGAAGGTAGATATGTCTTCCTAGTTTCAAAGATCTCAATAAGTTAAAGCTGTTATCAATAACACTGAGATTCTTTAAACTTTATTTTAATGATTATACAACAGTTGAACATCTTCACTGTTGGTCATTAAGCCAGGTCTGCTGCATTGCTTGATGTTGTGGTCTATTTACATAATCACCCTTTTGCCTCAGACCGCCCTGCCTGCAGGGCATTGGTTGAATCCCCACTGGTTAGATGGAATTCACACTCTTTTCCTTCTCTCCACCCACTTCCTTTCCCAGCTGGCCACTCCCACCTCAGAAGATATAAAGGCAGACTCTTTTCTAATGAATAAACACAATGCATTGCATTCACATTCAGCCATGAGTTCCTAATCATCTATCTCTGGCCCTCGAAGCTAGCCCTGCTTACTGGCACACCAACGTGGAGCCTAACCTGCCCATCCCTAGATAAGTATACGCCGCTTGGTTACCTGTCCGCCATGGATTACCTTTCTGTCAATGAAGAGGTTTCCCAAACCCTCTACTACTTTTTCATGAGACAGTTTCTCTGTCTCTGGAACAGGGAAAACAGTGATTATGTAAATAGACCACAACATTAAGCAATGCAGCAGACCTGGCATAATGACCAACACTTCACTCACATTCAGCCAGTCCATATTTGATTTATCTAATCCTTTTTTGTGTATTATTATTATTAGTAGTATTTTGTCCACTGCTCTTGTGTAGTCAAAGAAAAACTTGCTAAGTATTTTCCTCTTTGATGACACATGTTTGAGATCGTCCTAAAAGATGTAATCAAATTTAAAAGAAACAAGAAGCTGGAAGGAAGGTGATCCTCTGAGGTTTTCTAATCACCAGTGAAAACAGTGGCATTTTGATTACAAGGAATAGCTGCTTAGGGGGAAAGCTTTAGAACTTGTCTGGGATTGTCATGTGATGGCAAGCTGCCTTTTTTTTTTTAAAGTTCCCCAAGAGAGTTCTGCTATAAGCTTACATATTTATCTTGTTTATGGGATGCATCCAACCCATATTAATCTTGGGTACATTTATAAGGACAATAAAGAAATCACACAATTCTGTCTTAGCATTTGGACAGAGTCCCTAGGGTTCAAATGGTGTGTGTGTGTGTGTGTGTTCATTACTGTGCTTTTATTTAACATATCAGCATTTTATTGAGTCATTTTATGAGTATCATGCAATAAAATTGAAAAACGAAGACTATATATTTTTAACTGGCTCACAAAAGAAAATAAAATGATTGCAAGCCATAATTCAAATCAGACTACTACTCCTCAAGGAGGTTTGACATTAAGGCAGCTTTACAGTGTGTTTAGTACTGGAGACCCTACTCTCACAGCCAAAATAGTGCATCCTACAGGAAGACATGACACTGATTGCTAACTCTTCATGGTTGTTCCATGAGATTAGCACGTCTGCCTCTGTACTGAACAGATTAATGATTCATGAATCATGCTGTCTGTGAAATTCTTTCAAGGATTTTTAAACGAGAAAGTAGGCGACTAATCTGTGCCCCTCCCTGAAGTAAAATGCATGCAATAACGTATGACTTTGTGTGGGATACCCACAAACCCTCCTCCTTAATTATTGAGCTAGTCATACATACACGTCTTTCATGTGTTTTTCAAGACTTACAAGTCAGGAAGACAGTTCAGTGGTAAAACACAGTGCTTTCATGCTGAAGGCGCCAGTTTGAATTCTTCGTACTGCATATAACCAGAATTGAGCTGTTTGTTTACCATTCTCTCACATAGAAAATAAAGAACAAGATAAGCAAATGAAAAATACTACTTTCCACTTAAAGGACTGAGATGTTTGTTTTACAAATAGTTTCCACCCACCAATCAAGGGAGTCGCTTCACAGGCAGTGAAGCAGGTCTGCAGGTGTCTCTCTTTCTCGCCCCTTGTCTGTCTTCCCCTCCTCTCTCCATTTCTCTTTGCCCTATCCAATAACAACAATAATAATAATAACTACAACAATGAAAAAAACAACAAGGGAAACAAAAGGGAATAAATATTAAAATTTTTTTTTAAAAAAAGAAAAAATAGTTTCCAGTGATTTTCTGCACCTCTACAGGATTTCAACAAACATAGTCGAACACAAGTTATGGAACTTCACTTACTTGAGCTCAGAATATCTAATTTTCTATTGTTTTCATTTGTTAAAGTGATGAACCACAGTATTTTCTAGGCAGTGCCAAATGAAGATCAGAACAGTAAAAATGCTCCAAGTCTCTGATTGTCAGAGAAATGCAAATCAAGACAACAATGAGATATCACTTCACTCCTGTGAGAATGTCACACATCAGAAAAGGTAACAGCAGCAAATGCTGGAGAGGGTGTGGGGTCAAAGGAACCCTCCTGCACTGCTGGTGGGAATGTCAATTGGTCCAACCTCTGTGGAGAACAGTCTGGAGAACTCTCAGAAGGCTAGAAATGGACCTACCCTATGACCCTGCAATTCCCCTCCTGGGGATATATCCTAAGGAACCCAACACATCCATCCAAAAAGATCTGTGTACACATATGTTCTTGGCAGCACAATTTGTAATAGCCAAAACCTGGAAACAACCCAGGTGTCCAACAACAGATGAGTGGCTGAGCAAGTTGTGGTATATATACACAATGGAATACTACTCAGCTGTAAAAAATGGTGACTTCACCGTTTTCAGCCGATCTTGGATGGACCTTGAAAAAATCATGTTGAGTGAAATAAGTCAGAAACAGAAGGATGAATATGGGATGATCTCACTCTCAGGCCGAAGTTGAAAAACAAGATTAGAAAAGAAAACACAAGTCAAACCTGAAATGGAACTGGAGTATTACACCAAAGTAAAAGACTCTGGGGTGGGTGGGGAGAATACAGGTCCATGAAAAATGATGAATGAAATAGTGGGGTGGTATTGCTAAATGGGAATCTGGGGAATGTTATGCATGTAAAAAAAAAAAAAAAAAGAAGTAGAAACGCAAAGCAGAAATTGACTGAGTTTGGAGTATGGCACCAAAGTAAGAAAGCAGAAGTATACTAGAGTTTGCAGTGAATACCTCCCTAATACTTCCTCTCCACTTTTCCAAGCTTTGGGTCCATGATTGCTCAACAATTTGTTTGGCTTTGTATGTTAACTCTCTTTTCAGTCACCAGGTTCCAGGTGTCATCAGGATGCCGGCCAGACTTCCCTGGATTGAAGACACCACCAATGTGTCCTGGACTCAGCTTCCCCAGAGACCCATCCTACTAGGGAAAGAGAGAGGCAGACTGGGAGTATGGACCGACCAGTCAACGCCCATGTTCAGGGAGGAAGCAATTACAGAAGCCAGACCTTCTACCTTCTGCAACCCTCAATGACCCTGGGTCCATGCTCCCAGAGGGATAGAGAATGGGAAAGCTATCGGGGGAGGGGGTGGGATATGGAGATTGGGCGGTGGGAATTGTGTGGAGTTGTACCCCTCCTACCCTATGGTTTTGTTAATTAATCCTTTCTTTAATAAAAAAAAATTAAAAAAAAAGAATTAAAAAAAAAAGAAAGAACAGTAGTATTTAATCATGGGCCAACTCAAATGCAAGTTAGCTATATGGAAAAAATCATTTGCAATGTAACAAAGTAGCTGAGCTTTAAATGCCACAGAACCTTAAAATGCACAGGTGTCACATTAGGATTTAAACAAATCTTTTACATTCTAGGGGGCTAGGTAATGGTGCACTCTACTAGGTAGAACACACACATTATAGTGCACAAGGATCCAGATTCAAGACTCCAGTCCCATCTGCTAGGAAAAAGCTTCATGAGTGGTAAAGCTATACTGCTAGTCTCTCTTCTCATTTTCTCTCTTTCCCCCATTCCCTCTCAGTTTCTCACTGTCTTTATCCAATAAACACATGAAAAACATTTAAAAAAACAAATCTTTTTTTAGTACCTTATAATTGAGTCTACTCTTCCTATGGTGCATAAGTAGCAAACATTGAGTAATTTTTTGCTATTTTTTAAGTATTAATAACTCCAATTATTATTTACTATACATTTAAATTAAATGTGTATACTACAATGATGAAATGATGAGATAGATTTTTTGCTCATTTTCGTAATATTATATATATATATATATATATATATATATATATATATATATATATATATATATTTCTCTTGGAAAAGTCCCAAAACAATTTAATTAAAATTGTGTTTCGGGGGCAAGGGTAAGTAGCATAATAATTATGCAAAGAGACTCTAATGCCTGAGGCTCCAACGTCCTAGGTTCATTTCCCTGACCCACAATAAGTCAGAACTGAGCAGTGTTCTGGGAAAAATAATTAAGTAAGTAAGTAACTAATATAAAATAAAATTGTATTTTGGTTTATCACTACACAAAAATTTTAGGCACACCTCAGAAATAGTACAAGTTGAGATACCAACACTTATAATAATGCAATTAAAGCAGTGGAATCATTAATCACTCTTTTTTTGTTTCCCAGTATAAACAAAAGCTATTTCCATACTATAATATAATAAAATACATATACCATAGCATTACTTTTTTTAAAAGTGATACATACTTTAATTTAAAATGTTTTGTTAAAAAACTATTATATCTTAGCTGCTGGAAAAAAAAATACTATGGATTTGTCAACTGCAGAGACTCCACAAACCTTCAATTTACAGAAAAACACAAAATCTGCAAAAATCCACAAATGGGCATGCAACAATGTATTATTGGTCTTTGGGGTAGTACTTATATTACTAACAAATACATTTATTTTTTCATTGGGGAGGTAAGGCCAGTGCCTAAACAAAAGTACTTTAAGGAAAATATTAACTAGAACAGCAAAAGCACATCCATATTTTAATGTAAATACAGAAAAAAAAAGTCTTCAGAGAAGTTAATTATTTTCTATAATTCTCTCTTGACTTCTGAGGCTATATGAGAATTTTTGTTAGGTGTCTGAACTTCAAAGATGAATAGAGACTGACCTTTGGCCTCAAGGTGAATGATGCCTTGTGGAGAAAGAAATTGCCAGTCTGGAAATTGAAAAGAGAGAGGAATGCGGAAGTGTGAAGTTGAGTCAACACTCTTCCCCTGTTCCTACTTGCAAGTGTCATGAAGATGAGCACTTAACATCCAGGAACTTCCACTGAAGCAGAGATCTACTTGTGCTGAAGCAGAGATCTACTTGACATTGTCCTCAACAGAAGATCATACTGGGAAAATCAAAAGGAACAAGACTCTTGGGGGACTTCAAGGATTCCAATGTATACACAGTGTGTCAGAATTTGAACTTGAGTTTGAATAAGCCTGCAACATGATTGGAGAGCTATGATCCAAAAGAATTCAATGTGAGTTTATGACAAAAACATCTGAGCAAAAGAAGGACTAGAGGTGGGATTTCACTTTGTTTTATCACTGAGCTAGGGGGAATTATATAGATAATATATGTACATTTTTAATATATTATATATACTAGTTAATGAGTAGTATCATCAATGTTCTTTTTTTTAATGGACACAACAAATTTTGCAGATGCAAACTTAACTCTTAAATAACAATATGGGATACGGGGTCAAGGAAAAGTTTAGAGCTATAATACACACTGAATAATTAAACTTAAACTTGGTTGACATGGAAATTGGTTCTGTGGATTAGAAGTTA
This sequence comes from Erinaceus europaeus, assembly GCF_950295315.1. Lineage (NCBI taxonomy): Eukaryota > Metazoa > Chordata > Mammalia > Eulipotyphla > Erinaceidae > Erinaceus > Erinaceus europaeus. Next base: position 134,384,031 of record NC_080166.1, on the reverse strand, counting down.
AATAATTGGAGGTGAGTATTTGAAAGAGCAGACAATGAACCCATTATCGGTGATCCTGATTGAGAAGAGCTGGTTATTATCTATAGTGCATGTCGACCAAGCAGTTAAAAATCTAGGACTAGGTTGAGGAGACAGCATAATGGTTTTGCAAAAGACTCTAATATTTGAGGTTCTGAGGACCCAGGTTCAATCTCCAGTATCACCACTAGCCATAGCTAGCAGTGGGGTAGCCCTCTTCTTCTTCTCCTTCATCTCCTTCTCCTTCACCTTCTTCTTCCTTCTTCTTCTCCTTCTCCTTCTCCTTCTCCTTCTCCTTCTCCTTCTCCTTCTCCTTCTCCTTCTCCTTCTCCTTCTCCTTCTCCTTCTCCTTCTCCTTCTCCTTCTCCTTCTCCTTCTCCTCCTCCTCCTCCTCCTCCTCCCCTTCCTCCTCCTTCTCCTTCTATGTCTTCTTCTCCTCCTCCTCCTTTCTTTTTTATTTAAAATAAGTAAATAAATACATAAATAAAACATTTAAAAAATCTCAGGAGATGGTCAATAATTGAATAAAGATATAGGAGGCTGGGCCATGGCGCACCAGGTTAAGTGTACGTAGTAGGAAATGTAAGGATCCACTCAAGGATCCTGGTTTGAGCCCCTAGATTCCCAACTGCAAGGAGCTCATTTCACAAGTGGTGAAGCAGGTCTGCATGTGCGTATCTCTCTCCCTCTCTATCTTCCCCTCCCCCTCAATTCTTCTCTTTTCAATCCAAAGAAGGATAAATGGCCACAGCAGAAGTGGATTCACAGTGCAGGCACCAAGCCCCACCTACAACTTTGGAGACAAAATAAATAAATATTTTTAAAAGAATAAAAATGTATAGATCATTAAAGGAGGAAATTTGAGGTGGAATCTCCTGATTCAGCAAAATTATCATGATATAATGAAATACATATGGAAGAGTGGAATGACCAAGGGTAGATATCAGAATAATCAAGGAGAGAGGAGGCAAAACTCAAAATTTCAGGAAATAGAATAGACCCAGTATTTTTTTAATTTATTTTTTATATTTATTTATTTGTTCCCTTTTGTTGTCCTTGTTTTTTATTGTTGTAGTTAGTATTATTATTGTCTTGATATCATCTTTGTTGGGTAGGACAGAAAGAAATGGAGAGAGGAAGGGAAGACAGAGAGGGAGAGAGAAAGACAGACACCTGCAGACCTGCTTCACCACCTGTGAAGCCACTCCCCTGCAGGTGGGGTAGACCCAGTATGATGCAGGGAATGTAGGTAGGTAGAATGGAGTGATTTTCCAGTACAAGGTATCTTCTTTGGAACATAATTCACGTTTTATTTGGAAATAGCTACTATTTATATATTGTTTTTCACATTTTTACTTGTGGGCAATGAAGTCTCATTTGTCTCTAAACATTTTTATTTTCAAACTATGGTTTTGTTTGGAGGCAGGTTGTGGTACACCGAGTCAAATTCATATATTTTGTGCAAGGACCAGGTCCCCATCTACAGTGAGGGGAATTTGCCAGTGGTGAAGAAGTGCTGTAGGTGTCTCTCTCCTTCTCTCCCTCTCTGCTTCCCTCTTCATGCTAAATTTCTAATTGACCTATCAAATCAAAACGTTCTGTTTCTCAAAACAGAACATGCAATGCTAGAACTATGTTTGCACATAATGTTTACCAATTTGTACCGCCATATGGAGAATAAAAGTTCCATTAAACCACTGTTATAAGTACGTGTTTTGGAAAGCTGGACTTAGATTGAGTCAGCTATATTTGACATCAGTCCTGCATTGAAAGTTTATCAATAAGTGTAATGTAATGTGTTCAGCCACACAGGAGAGCCAGAGTAAAATGCTTTGAGGAATCTGGAGGAGGCAATGTTTGCTTTTAGCAAAGAAAACTAGTGAAATCTCAGGGTCAGGTGATGGTACATCTAGTTAAAAACACTAAGACTAATGTGCACGGACCCATGTTAAAGACCCTGTTTCCCATCTGCTCAGAGCAAGCTTCACAAATGGTCAAGCATTGCTGCAAGCCTCTCTCTTTCTCTCCCTTTCTATCTTTCCTCTTCTTCTCAAAATCTTTCAATCTCTATGAAAAAGAAAATAAAATATTTTTTAAATAAAGTTTATTAAGGGAGGTATTGTGTGGAATCATACCCCCACAATCTTGTTGATCATTATTAAATCACTAATAGAATAAAATTTAAAAATAACTAGTGAAGTCTCCCTGTGAGAAGGAAACGGAAGATAACTATCTGTTGTGGACCTTGTTTTATGTCTTATTTATGCCCTTATACAAATTAAATTAGTCTCCAGTTGAGAATTCACACTTACATAATGAACTAATCTGACTTCATTTGAGTAGGCATCAGTTTATTCTCAGCATATCATTTTTCTCACCCCACAACCTCCACATACTTAAATAGGGAAATATCTTTAGGGAAAGGTCTTATGTTGCTTCTATTTTCTATTTCTTCCTAAGATGTCATTTATGTCCTCTAAAAACTTGTTTACTTTTCAGATGAGACTTAGAGTATTGCCAACAAATTAACATATTGGCTTTAGCATCTAACATATACCTGTGCTCTGCATTTGTATTTTTAAATATTCTATTTTTGTGTAATTTTGTATGCACTCATTTTATGCAACATTAATTTGTTTACTCTACATAAAAATGTTTTAAATTCCAGGGATTATAGTTAATGATTCCATTTATTATACTTTCAGAAAAAAATGACTGTATATTTCTTAATCTATATAATAAATTGTATTACTTGTCTTAGACTTTTAATTATAACATAGTTGAACTTCTGTGAAATATTATACACTCCTTAAAGAAAGAAGCCAAATAATACTACATCACCTAGTTTTGTGCCTATTATTTTCAGAATCATGGGATATTTTTTAAGTCTTTTCTCCTTTTTTTTCTTCTTTCTCTCCTTCTCCTTCTCCTTCTCCTTCTCCTTCTCCTTCTCCTTCTCCTTCTCCTTCTCCTTCTCCTTCTCCTTCTCCTTCTTCTCCTTCTCCTTCTCCTTCTCCTTCTCCTTCTTCCTCTTCCTCCTCTTCTTTATAATTCCCATGACCTTCCTTATGAAAACAGGTTATCTTGTTGTTTTGAGGATCAATTACAATATCTTTTACTCTATATGGATAGACTGGAGTTGAATATCTCCTCCATTAGGTGCACAAGGTCAGCAATAAAGGATTTATTCAGCAACCAGAAGACAGTGTCATATGAAACTGGAAAGGAAACCTTCTTTGTTGTTCCAATTAGCAGTGAAGGGTTTGAGATGCTCTCTTTCATTCTTCTTGCCTGGAGAAGGATCAACATAGAAATTGGACTCCCTTACTTGTCTATGCCGGTGTAAATCCACTTCCTATATAAGGGTAGAGGATGAATTGAACAATGTCCTGATTTATTTACTAGCCTGTAGCCTGAAGACAAAGCAATGAAATCATGCATAATCTTCCTAGGAAGTCTTTTGCACTAAAGCACATTAAGAATGGGATATAGGAAAAGGAATATAAACATATTGCTACATTTGTAAATAAAACATACTGATATGCACACTAGGGACTCGTTACATTTCAGGATCTGTCTATAGACATATTAAGAAATTAAGCTGGGGAGTCGGGCTGTAGCGCAGCGGGTTAAGTGCAGGTGGCGCAAAGCACAAGGACCCCGGTTCAAGCCCTGGCTCCCCCCCTGCAGGGGAGTAGCTTCACAAGTGGTGAAGCAGGCCTGCAGGTGTCTATCTTTCTCTCCCTCTCTCTGTCTTCCTCCTCCTCTCTCCATTTCTGTCTGTCCTATCCAACAACAACAACAATAACCACAACAATAAAACAACAAGGGCAACAAAAGGTAATAAATAAAATAAATATTAAAAAAAAGAAATTAAGCTATGGGAGTTGGGCAGTAGCACAGTGGGTTAAGCACACATGGTGCAAAGCTCAAGAACAAGTGTAAGAATCCCGGTTCAAGCCCCTAGCTCCCCACTTGCTAGGGAGTCGTTTCACAAGTGGTGAAGCAAGTCTGCAGGTGTCTGTATTTCTCTTCCTTTCTCTGTCTTCCCCTCCTCTCTCCATTCCTCTCTGTCCTATCCAAAAACGACATCAACAACAACAATAACTACAACAATAAAACAACAAGGGCAACACAATGGAATAAATAATAAAAAATTAAGCTATTGCTACTTTTCATGATATCTGAGTATGATCTTTCAATAACCATATGATTTACTTTTTTCCCCATTGATATAGAGTGGAAAGAAAGAGATAGAAATAGAGAAAGAGAGAGAAAGCAGAGACAGAGAGTTAAAGATACATCTGTAACACTGCTCCTTGGCTCATGAAGCTACCTCCTGCTAGTCGGGGCATGGGGCCTTAAACTCAGATCAGCATGCATGGCACCATGTTTACTTTGCCAGCTCTTTTGATAGCTATACTCAGCCTTTATGAACCTAGAGTACTCTTAATCCCAGATGATAGCTGCTTATTTTATGTATCTATATATACATGCCCCTACTTTTGTAGTGCTCTAATAAACCTTGTATTGTTTAAACCTGTCCCCAGCTCCCCACTGATAACCCTTTTATACACCACAGCTCCCCCCACCCCCCCTTTAAGTAACATTATAACATCTCTCTGTTCAGTTCACCATGTTCAGTTCATCATCTCTCTCTGCCTAACATGTAAATGTTCTCCATTTTCCTGAATAAAATGTAAATTTCCTGGAAATTATACTCTCCTCAATTCTTTATTGAGACAACGTATGAGAAACTTTTTAAATGTTGGGGAAACATGTGCCAGTTCCTCCCTCCCCCCAATGCATCATGAAGAAACATTTTGTAAAAAGTAGATAATATGGGATGTGAGGAGAGGATAGTGGTTCTCCAAGATACTTTTATACCTGAGGTTCTGACTTCCAAGATATAGTCCCCAGCACCACTTTAAGCCAGAGCTGAACAGTGATCCAGTGTCTCTTTTTATCTTTATCTCTGCATCTCTCTCAATAAAATAAGTAAATGTTAAAGGACAGACATAAAGTTAATAAAATGAATGCAATATAGAAGGAAGATTTATCTCAATGGTTAGTAACATACATTAGTTAAGTACTAGTGAGTTTTACTTCTAAATTTGAAAAATATGTTATAATCCTCCATGTGGTTATAGTAGTCAACATTTCTGTGGGAAACAAGGTTAATCTGGGCTTTATATGGGTAGAGATAATGAGATAGAAATTAGATAATTAACTCAGAGCTGAAGAAAGGGATTTCAGAACAGGCTTTAAAACTAAGATTGCAGGAATAAATTGCCAAGTAGTGTTTGAGAACTGATCCCAGTACAGGCACCCCCTCCCATCAATACTATGAGCCATTGTCCTTCTAAATCTCTGACTTGCTGAATCAGAAACCTAGAGCCCAGTACCTGACACTTGTTCCATTGCTGTGTGCAGTCCAATGCTTGTAAAAAAGGACTTGCTTCATCAACTCTTCCTGTCAATGTGAAAAGCCACCGCGTATTTTAAATGAAACTACAGACTAGAAAAGATATGTGCATCTCATTTGATGAATAATGTATGCAAATAGACAAGAACTGTTTCATATCTACAATGAACTGAAAAAGCACATTAAAGAAACAAGTGAGGGTAGATAGCCTAATGGTTATGCAAAGACAATGTCATGCCTGAGGCTCTGAAGTCCCAGGTTCAATCCTTTGCAGAACCATAAACCAGAGAAGTACAACTTAAAATGGGCTGATGTGCCCCAGTATGGTTCCGTAGCCCCCATGTCCACTTGGTCGATTCCAAATTATATTCCTCCATGAGGTTCATTTCTGGAACCATCCGTTCCACCCCAGTTCCATGGCTGCCAGTTCTTAGCAACATCTCCCCGCCAGATATTTGTCGGGATGCGGCATCATCTAAGTTCATTTCCCACGTCTACGCTCGACCAGACCTGCCAATATACGTGGAGATCTTCGCCCACCCTGTCCAACGCTTGACGTCTCGTCACCCAATCTGGTCCCCTACGCCTACACTGAACTTCTCTGTTCCAGACCCTTGGAAACAGAGTTGGCAGTCAGCTGAGGTCAAGAACAAACACCTCATCACAGACCCCTGCAAGTGGCAACCTGGCTCTGACCTAGCACGTTATGATTGGGCCCTCCTCAATCGCTATCGAACAGGCCATGGCCGGTGCGCCGCTATGTTCCATCGCTGGGGAGCCAGAGATGACCCGAACTGCCCCTGCGGCTCCAGACAGACTATGACCCACATAGTCAACGACTGCCACCTCTCCAGATTCAAAGGAGGTCTCGAAACTCTACATCAGGCTCAACCTGACGCTGTTGACTGGCTACGGAAGAAGGGCAAACGCTAGAAGAAGAAGAAGTGTAGTACACCAAAGCAAAGGACTCTAGGGAGGGAGGTGAGGGAGGAGGGATGTGTCTTTGTGGTCCTGATACAGGATGACATAAGAAGACCTAGGCTGGAGGTGATATTTTCAGGAATCTATCAGCTTGAGATAAGAAATTCTACCCATGTGTCAACAACTGTACTATAAATCATTCATGTCACCATAAAACAAAAAGAAAACAGGGACTGGAAGGTAGGGTACCAGATTAGGTGCACAAGGTACTAAGCACAAGGACCCATGCAAGGATCTGGGTTCAAGCTCCTGGTTTCCCACCTGTAGGGGAAGCACTTCCTGAGTGGTGAAGCAGGTCTTCAGTTCTCTGCCTCTCTCCCTCTCTATCTCCCCTTCCTCTCTCAATTTACATTATATCCAGATGCAGAAGATTGGATTTGTAATATCAGCACTAAGCTTCAGCAATAACCCTGGAGAAAAACAAAGAGAGGAGAGAGAGAGAGAGAGAGAGAATGGAAGGGAAGGGAAGGGAAGGGAAGGGAAGGGAAGAGAAAACAAAATAAAATAAAATAAAATGAAAGAAAAGAAAAGAAAGTTAAAGGGGCTGGGTGGTGGCACATTTGGTTGAGCACTCTTACAATAAGCAAGGGCCCCATTCAAGCTTCACTAACAGTGAAGCAATGTTGTAAGAATCTCTCTCTCTCTCTTCTTCACTATCTCCTTCCCCTCTTAATTTCTCTCTGTCTCTATCCACAATTAAAATTAATTTAAAATTAAAAATAATTTTAAAAAGCATATTAAAAAGAAAGGTAGATATAAAATCATCACATAATGTTCCATTTCTAGGTATGTACACAGAAAAAAAAAAAAAAAAAACAGCTACCCACCCAGATATACACACAAACATCTATGAAGTGGGAAAGACTCTGGAAGTGCAGTGTGTCTATTCTCTGTTTCTCTTTCCACAGGATAACAAAATGATCTGAGGGGTGGTTAAATCAAACATGAACAAGGTCCAGGCTTCACACATAATCATCATAATAAATTAAACATTTTTATTTTAAAAGTAGAAACAAGAAGTCCGGCAGTAACACAGAGGGTTAAGCACAGGTAGTGCAAAGCACAAGGACGGGCGTAGGGATCCTGGATGGAGCCCCTGGCTCCCCATCTGCAGGGGAGTCGCTTCACAGGCAGTGAAGCAGGTCTGCAAGTGTCTATCTTTCTCTCCCCCTCTCTGTCTTCCCCTCCTCTCTCCATTTCTCTCTGTCCTATCCATCACAATGACATTAATAACAACAACAATAAAACAACAAGGGCAACAAAAAGGACTAAATATTTTTAAAAAATAGTTTTAAAAAACTAGAAACAGAGAAAGCAAATTTTACCACAAAATAACAAATTCCATCAGACAACAACTGGGATTCCTGATTAAGAAACAAAGAAAGGAAGGAAGGAAGGAAGGAAGGAAGGAAGGAAGGAAGGAAGGAAGGAAGGAAGGAAGGATGTGGGCACTATTTTTGAAACCTCTTCACATACATGTGGAATACTGAAAGGGCCTGTGTGTTTAAGAGGAGCTCTGGACTGTCTTTTATAGCTGGAGAAGACACAGGCTCGGAAAACTCCAAGACACAATTCACAGAAACCAGGGAACAGAATATAGTACCCTTATGGCATTAGGGAAGCCTGTACAATTCTAAGGTGCCCAGCTACCATGGAGACACTGGTAATTGGGGTCAGACTGCCCTGTTGGGCAGAAAAGTGACTTTAACGTCACAGCAGAATTCCTGCTTTTAAGAATCAGTCTAGGAAAAGAAGGAAGTTTGGGATATTCACCACCCTACCCAGACTAGGTTGCTGTTTAAAAAGTATCTGATGTCATAACTCTATTACTTCCTCCACACTGTAGAACCCAGCACCACCAGTGGCCAACAAAAGATGTCAAACCAGGTGTATAAAAATGAGGAAAATAGTGCTTCTGAAAAATCAAGAGGAAGTGCAAAAATCCATGACTTCAAAGATTCAACTGATAGGAAAATGGAAAACTTGAAAACAGTTACAAGGTATAATGGACACTTTGAATGTATTCTAGTCAGGGAAGCAGACTTACTCACATAGAAGAGAGAGCATCAGATAAAGAAAGAAAACTGGTCATACTGTTTGACTTCAAAGCAGGAGAAAAAAAAGTTTTAAAAAATATAAGCAACTTGTTGAGGAAAGAAAGAAGAAAGAGAACAGAAATCATATTAAAGGAAATGATAGCAGATTTTTAAATTTCAAATCTGGGACATGTCAAGGATATAGATATTTAGGAAGCAAAAAGAGCTCCCAATTTTCTAAATTCAAATGCACCTACACCAATGTACACTATTGTGAAACTATCAAAAGCCCAGGATTTAAAAAAAAATTACAAACTTCCAGGAAAAAGAACATATAACTTAAAAAGGCAGCATAATAAGACTTGCATCATATTTTTCTGCAGGATCCATAGAGGTCAGGAGAGAATGTGGTGTTATTTTTAAGGATTCAAAAGCCACACAGATATTTGGTCTGCAAGACTATCATTCAAATATAGAATAGTAATAAAAACAGTACCAGTGATTTTTTAAAAAGGAGCTCCCATTACTAGATTGAGTTATTAAAAGGAATGAGTAAGAAATAAGGAATATTTCGGCTCCCTACCTGCAAGGGAGTCACTTCACAGGCAGTGAAACAGGTCTGCAGGTGTCTGTCTTTCTCTCCCCTTCTCTGTCATCCCCTCCTCTCTCCATTTCTCTCTGTCCTATGCAACAACGACACATCATCATCAACAACTATAATAACTACAACAACAATAAAAAACAACAAGGGGAACAAAAGGGAAAATAAATGAATATATAAATATAAATGAAATTTTAAAAAATAAAAAAAAGAAATAAGGAATATTTAACTCTCAGCAAGGTGATACACAGTAAAACACACCTGAAAATACAAGCCATAAAAATAGGAGACAACTTTAAAGTACGAAAGGGGATGAAGAAACGGATAGTGGGTGTTCAAGCAAAGAAGGGCAAGACAGGAACAGTTCAGAAAAGACTCTCTTAGACGTGTTTATATATAATACTTTTGCATATAACACATTTACACACATGCAGTCCCCTAGGTCTTGTTATATGATGTCATTTATCTTTGTTTTATATTATTTTCTTTGTTTATATATATATTTAATATTTATTTATGTATTCCCTTTTTGTTTCCCTTGTTTTTTTATTGTTGTCGTTATTGTTGTTATTAATGTTGCTGTTGTTGGTTTAGGACAGAGAGAAATGGAGAGAGGAGGGGAAGACTCAGAGGGGGAGAGAAAGACAGACACCTACAGACCTGCCTCACCGCCTGTGAAGTGAGCCCCCCTGCAGGTGGGGAGCCGGGGGGCTTGAACCAGGATCCTTAGGCCAGTCCTTGAGCTTTGCGCCATGTGCACTTCACCAGCTGTGCTACCACCAAACACCCTCTTTGCTATATTTTAATGTGAAGGATATAAGCGAAAGACACATAGAGAAAGACCAGAGCGTAGCTCAGCTCTGGCTAACAGCAGTGGCAGGGGATTGAACCTGAGACTTCAGAGAATTAGGCAAGAGATTATTTTACATAACCATTATGCTATCTTCCCAGGTCCTCATTTTTTTCTCTTCAGTACTTTTTAACTTGCAACTTTCTTGTTCTCATTCTTCTTATATGCTATCTTGAGATACTTGAATTTGGCTTTTATGTTGAGGTACCCTTGTTGCTATAGTTTATATCTATTATCAAATGACTTTCATTTGTCTGAAAGACAAATATTGTATGACTCCACTCACATGTGTAATAAAAAGAACTGAAACACATGAACTCATTTAAAAAAGGTCAAACCTCTACTGTTGTATGCTTTACATTGGTTTGTTCTAGTTCTCCCCCGCCAAGAGAATTGGATTAGTCCAGTTAGTTTCGCGGGCCGCTTGGCCCCGCCCCTAGGAACCCCGACAGAGTTCCAGAGTTACAGAGTGAGAGAGAGTGCTTGCGCCGCTGCAAAGAGACAGCAGAGTTCTGTTTGGTGATTAGTTTGTCTTAGTTTATGAATCGTTGTTCCTGAATAAAGAAATACAGCTGCCCTGCCCAGCCGTATGTCTCTGGTCGTCTCTGTTACCCGCCCGTGAAGCTAGCCCGGCCAGCTGGAGCCGCTGAATTTTAACAACACTCTACTGAGATGTTGGGACAACTGGGGTGATTATTATCCTTGGGGGGAAGAGGGAGAGCCAGGGCAGGGGGAAGGGGAAAGCACAGAATTGTGGTAGTGGGTGTGGTGTAGAAATATAACCCTGCAATTATATTATTATTAAATTATTAATATTTTACGAATTTATTAAAATAGTCTTAAATCATCATTAAATCACAGACTAATAAAAAAAAACTAGAAGCATTAAATATTAAAGAGATCCCCATCTGCAAGGGAGGGGCTTCCAGGCAGTGAAGCAGGTCTGACGATGTCTGTCTTTCTCTCCCCTCTCTGTCTACCCCTCCTCTCTCCATTTCTCTCTGTCCCCATTGAACAATGACAACAGCAATAATAACTACAAAAATAAAACAAGAAGGGCAAAAAAGGGAACGAAATAAATAAATATTTAAATATATATGTATATATATATGTATATATATATGTATATATATATATATATATATATATATTAAAGAGATATAGAGGTGGTGAGCTCTCTAACAGCTGTCATCAGGTTGTGAAAAAGAAAAATTTAATCTACTGTATTTCTCCCAAGTTTCTACTTCTGCTGGCGTGTCAAGTGATTTACCCACTTTTTTTTTTAACGTATCCACTTTCTTAAATCAGTAAGCATAACAGTCAATATATGGATACCTGTCCTAATTATACTCTCGAGATCAATGAAAACAGATCTTCATTAAAGTTACTTCTTCAGAAAAATTCATAGCAGTCTGATTTCTAAGAGTCCCAAGGTATAAGTAATCCTACTGTCCTTCAAATGAAATATGTGTTAAACAATTAAAAAAAAAAACACTGATAGACCTATGGGACAATTTACTAGTGAATCATAAAAAAAAGAACAGAGCACCAGTCCATGTGACAACGTGAAAGGGTGCCAGCCAGAGTATTGGAAGTAAGAGAAGCTGAGAGGGTTGGGGACAATGGTGGAGGGAGACTGGAGTTGGCAGTAAGAGTGATCCACAATCGCCTGTCAAAAGGGGTGATGGGGAGAGTGGTAATAAACCTAATTCATGTGACAACAACTGTCTTGACAAACATTATTTCTCCTGATAGGGTGACTTCCGAAAGAGAAACTGGGCACAATTAAAGAATATTCTGATGGACTCTGTGTCTGTACATTGGCACAACAATAGCCACAGAAATTCATTTCCCAGGGTCCACTGCAAAGGGCATAGGGAAGATTTATTGACAGGCATAGACTGCTCAGATAGATTTCTTTCAGTGTCAGGATGCCTGCTTATAAATAATTCCCAGATGGCACAGCATTGAGCAATTAGGATGTGTGCCTCTCCGCTTGTGATAATGGATGCTGGATGTTCCTTTTGTTAATTGCTGTCCCTTTATCTTGTATTTTCAGGATACGTTATTTGGTGCCATTAAATCTCGATGAATTCGCTGGCCCTGGCTGTTTCTTGTTGTATGACGGGGATTTCTAGACCTGATTGTAAATGTATGCTTTGCTGGCTTTTCAAAGACCACCTTCCCTACCTGTATCCAACCTCCTCGTCTGGCAAGCTGAGCCCCATACACCTGCTGACTTGCCATCAGCTGACATAATCTTTTTCCTAAAGTGCCACCTGTATAGGACATATTGCGAGGGTTCCATCTAAAAACTTTATGAATATTAAAAACAAACGTTCTTGCTTCCGCAAATGAGCTTGGCTTCGTGTTCTACTCGCTGAGCCTAACCCAGGTGTTGATTTAAAATTCAGTGCTACAAAATGATTATCTGCCATTCTAAATTATCTCACATTCTTTTAATTCTTGATATATCTAAGAGAGGGGCTGGGGGAAACACTTCCTTTCCAATTGACCATATAGCACATTTTACCATTAAGGTCTGTCGTATCATCATTTAGAATTTCATTCTAAACAAAGATTCATAAATGAGCTCTCCAGCAGCTGCCTTTTAAGGTTTGTAAAAGAGAAAACATAAATACACTACATTTATTCTGAGCTTCCACGGTAATGGAGCTCATAGGAGAACTTCATTTTATTTCCTGCTTATCAGAAATATGGACACACTCCGCAAGAGGCTATGTGAAGCCATTGCACACGCAGATGGTGGAAAATAATAATAAGATGACATTGTTGATGGAAATCTGTCCCTTTAACAAACAGAGAGAAATGACATTTGTCTCTGATTCTTAGAAAGGATAATATCTAGTTATTATTAAATTTGGTTCCACTTTAGCAGAAGCGGAAGGGTCGGATATTGGTGATGGTCAACATTCTTAATGGAGATGAAGCACTGACCAGTATTCCAATTATTTTATCCATGTCGATTAAGACAGGTGGTGTATGAAAAGTTAATTATGCACTGAATAGAGGAAGAGATAATGAATAGAAAGATCATGACTAGATACTGGCAAAGTTTACACATTTACTAACTGTAAACTTAAATGTTACTTACAATAAGGATACTTGTCATCATAGTAATACTACACACTGTAGATTAGTTACTTTTGCCAAAATACAGTATATAGTTCCAATATATTTCACACATATATACATAGATCTCTATAACTACTGCACAGATATAGCTCCACTAATCATCATTATGTAATATTTCCAAGTAATGGAAACAACCATAAAATAAAGGAGGGGTTTTAATATTAATTCTTACTGTGTAGTTTGAGGTAAGGTTGTTAAATAGCCAGGTGGAAGGAAGAAAGGAAGACATTAGGACGTATCTACATGGGCACTTAGAATATTGCTTTGTTGATAAGTGTTTTCTGCATTCCTGTTTTGTTTTTGTCTCTATTGAGAGCATTTTCTATGAAACATAAATACGAATCCATGACTAAAGGAAGATAATTGATGTTGTGGTGTAAATGATAAGTCAAGGCAGTGCTAATGTAATTGAAATATTCTAGGGATCAGGAGGTTAAACACACACATTACAGTGTGCAGTGACCCAGGTTCAAGTCCCTGGTCCCCACCTGCAAGGAGAAAGCTGCACAAGTGGTGAAGCAGGACTGTAGGTGTCTCTGTCTCTCTCCCTCTCTATCTCCCTCTCTCTTCTTAATTTATCTCTGTCTCTATCCAATAAAAATAAATAAATAAGTAAATATTTTTTCAAAAGAAAGTATTCTATTGAAATTAGTACATATAAAGATATGAACAAGCCAATACAACTAGAAAACCGAACATTTTTGAGGAATGTTTTGTATATAAGAAACTGATCACCTTAATGAAGAAAAGCCTGGGCATAACAAGGGAAAAATATCAAAGTCATACTTATTCATATAAAGTATTTTGAACCATTCGAGTGTAGCCTGGCTGGAATAAATTGCTGGTGAATGCAAATGAAACTATTTGAACAAAGCTACAGAAAAAGAAAATGATCTTAAAGTCTTTGAGTTCTATATTTTACAGATTATGGACTTACTTATAAACTGCTGCTTGCAACATGTATTTAAATGTTGCATTACTTAGATTATGAACATAAAGTGAGGTTATCAGATATAAATTCTATCTAACTACTGAATCACATTTGGGCTCTCTTTGAAAAGATGATGAAACAGATGTATACTAAATGTGTTATCGTCACTCTTCTCAATTACCTAAACAGTAATTATCTTTTAAAACTAACCTTAATGAAACACCTGGTATCTTTAAGAGTTTAAGAGATTTGAACAATTTACCTGAGATTTTATGGGTAATTACAACTAATTTATTTCTAATTGGTATATATATATATATATATATATATATATATATATATATATATATATATATATGTATGTATTAGGAGACAGTAACAAAACCATAGGATAAGGGGTACAGCTCCACACAGTTCCCACCACCAGATCTCCATATCCCATCCCCTCCCCTGATAGCTTTCCTACTCTTTTTTTTAATTTATAAAAAAGAAACATTGACAAAATCATAGGATAAGAGGGGTACAACTTCACACAATTCCTACCACCAGACCTCCATATCCCATCCCCTCCCCTGATAGCTTTCCTATTCTTTATCCCTCTGGGAGTATGGACCCAAGGTCATTGTGAGATGCAGAAGGTGGAAGGTCTGGCTTCTGTAATTGTTTCCCCGCTGAACATGGGTGTTGACAGGTCGATCCATACTCCCAGTCTGCCTCTCTCTTTTCCTGGTGTGGAAGGGCTCTGGGGAAGCAGAGCTCCAAGGTGGGGTTGTCTTTCCAGGGAAATCTGGTCACATCCTGCTAGCATCTGAGTCAGTATCAAGTTCATAATGAAATATTGTCCACTTAGATACACTCCTCACCTGCTTCCTATTACAGTTCTCTCACTCACTCCAAAGCTAACCTTATCAAAGCAAGGGTTGCAAAAGCTGAATAAAGGCAAGAGACTGGCATACTTTAATGATGAATCTTTAGTCACTATCAGGCCAAAACAAACACAAATATCCAAATATTATCTATGGTTGTATACAGTGGCATTCCTTAATATGTTTCTCTAATAGAAAAAATGAGCAATTTCCTCTAAAACTGTAGTCTCATTGTGACTATAGAAAAAACAGTGTGATATCAACTTTTTATTTTTGCTTTCTCATTTATGTAGCATGGGGTGGACTGTGTGGTATGAGGAACATCTTCTTTGGGATAAATTACTGTTATATGTTATTTTTATGATTTATATATGTATTTATGTTGTGAGGAAAATAGAGAGTAAGAATGAGAGAGAGACAGAGAGGACCAAAACACAACTTAACTTTGGCATCAGGTGAAGTTGGGGGTTGAACCTGTGGTTTCTGGGAACTCAGGAACTAAAATGCTATGCTCTAATGCCAAGATATAACCCACATTGAGTTCTGGCTTCTTTATCAGTCTCTAGTTTTGATTCTCTGGATCCATCCACATTTAATCCCTCCCCCAACTTCAACCACCAAGTCTCAAATACGCTTTCAGTAAGATTACTAGAATTTTTTATAGACTTTATAGGGAACTATAACTTGTTCTGTTTATATTGCTTGAGGGAAATACCAAATGATCATAAGAAAGAAGAATATGGTTAAGAAGCAAAAAAATAAGTCAGTTGTCTCCCCACCACCACCCCCAATGTATACGAAACTGACAATTCATGGTTAGATAAAGGTAAAAGGAAACACATCGATGATTCAAACTATGTAAAGAATTTAGACATGACATTTTCAAACATTGTGTAATAAGCATATGGAAAGCATTGGCCAAAATTGACTTCAAAGAGAACACACAAATGAGCTTAAGAAGCAGAAGTTTTTACATCAGGAAAGGGATTATGGCAAACCCAGGCAAGCCACGCACAGAAGTATGATAAAAGTGGACAGACTCCTGGAGACACATGGGACTGTCAGTTCATCCATCTAAAATATAAATCTGCACTTATAATAAAAATAAGCCATCCAGGCTAATGTTCCCAACTCGACAGGCTGAGAATTAAGCTGGGTTTGGCCCAGGGACGTCATTTCCCATAGGTGGTCAGAGTCCATGGCTCATTAATGGGAAACATACTCCCTGTGCTAGAAGGGAAATCAGGAATGAGTTTACTCTTGCCAGCGACGACTAGCACTGGTTTTACTGTGGCATTCAGTGTCAGGTTTGCAAGAGGGAGTTTACAGCTGAGGAGGTAGAATATAGTCAAAATAAATGCAAAAAGTAGCTAGCTAGTGGAGGTGCACAGATTAAATACTTATCAATTCTGGTTCGTCTTCAGAGCCTTGATTTCTAGAAGTCCCGGAAATCAGGATTGACATACACACTCTATTTCTTTTTGTTGTTGTTATTGTTTGCTTTTTTGTTATTTTTATTTATAAAAAGGAAATATTGAGGGAGTCGGGCAGTGGCGCAGTGGGTTAAGCGCACGTGGCACAAAGCCCAGGGACTGGCGTAAGGATACCGGTTCGCCCCCGGCTCCCCACCTGCAGGGGAGTTGCTTCACGGGAGGTGAAGCAGGTC
Source organism: Erinaceus europaeus (assembly GCF_950295315.1). Classification (NCBI taxonomy): domain Eukaryota; kingdom Metazoa; phylum Chordata; class Mammalia; order Eulipotyphla; family Erinaceidae; genus Erinaceus; species Erinaceus europaeus. The sequence goes on along the minus strand of NC_080166.1, from coordinate 134,367,501 downwards.
TGCAGGTGTCTATCTTTCTCTCCCCCTCTCTGTCTTCCCCTCCTCTCTCCATTTCTCTCTGTCCTATCCAACAACAAATCAACGTCAACAATGGCAATAATAACTGCAACGAGGCTGCAACAACTAGGGCAACAAAAAGGGGAAAAAAAGGCCTCCAGAAGCGGTGGATTCATGGTGTAGGCACCAAGCCCAGCAATAACCCTGGAGGGAAAAAAAAAAAAAGGAAATATTGATAAAACCATAGAATAAGAGGGGTACAACTTTGCACAATTCCCACCACCAGAACTCTGTACCCCATCCCCTCCCCTGATAGCTTTCCTATTCATTAACCCTCTGTGAGAATGGACCCAAGGTCATTGTGGGATGCAGAAGGTGGGAGGTCTGGCTTCTGTAATTGCTTCCCCGCTGAACATGGGCATTGACAGGTCCATCAGTTGAGGCCCTAATCAAGGAGTCCTGAGATTCCCAGAGACTTGATGGGCCTAGACCTGGAATAAATCCCTCTCTCCATTGTTACCGGTCATTTCTATCAGGAACAACACAATAGACCCTTTTGCGGGCCCCCATAGGACCTTGCCCTCAACTTGGATCAACAATGGTAGAAAATGTTCATCCTCCGAAAGGAAGATGGACGACATACTCTATGCTACACCTGGGGAAGATGGCTCAATACTGGGGCAGAATGGAACATTCCTACTCATGACCACAGGATGTGAGCTCAGATCTACAGGGATGCAGGGGTCACATAGGCTCCTAAGCTGATTATGGGCCCCAGATCACATCAAATTGATGGGGTTTATAGTCAACCATACTTATACTCCTTTTCCATATTAGGGAGCTACTCTCTTCCCTGATCCAGCTTTCTGGTCCGTTTTCCAACCATGACACTCTCTCTATTTCTATCACTCCCTCCGTTTCCTTCTCTCTTCAGTATTTATTTATTTATTTATTTATTTATTTATTTATGTATTTATTATTTTGCCTCCAGCATTATCTCTGGGCCTAAGTGACAGCACTAGGATTCCATTCCTCTTGTAGGCCATTTTTCCTTCTTTATTTTTGGATAGGACAGAAAGAAATTGATAGAGGAGGGGAAGATAGAGAGCAAGAGAAAGATAGACACCTGCAGACCTGCTTCACTACTTGTAAAGCGACTCCCCTGCAGGTGGGGAGCCAGGAGCTCAAGCTGGGATATTTGCCCTAGTTGCTACGCTTTGCACTTTGTGCACTTAACCTGCTACGCCATCACCTGGGCCCCTTATTTTGTTATTTTTTTTTAAAAAGCACTTACTAGATTTAAAGATTGCATTGATTGTTATGACAGAGAATTTCAGACCGACCAGAGACATACTCAACTCCGGCGGTGAATAGATTCAACCTGAGTTCTCTGGAGTTCTTGACATTAAAATCCTGTGTTCAACTTCTCAATTAAAGCTTTTGTGTTCTCTGCTGGTCCAGTGTAGGTGGCTTCTTATCTCCTGCTCTCCTCTGAGTCCTCCTTCAACTGCAGGAGCTGATTCCTTCTCCTGAAGTTTCCTAGCATTCCTGCCCTCACTAAACTCCCGCTCCTGCTAACTCCTGAAACACCTGACACCTTCTCTCTCTGCCTCTCTGTCTCTCTCTCTCTCTCTCTCTTCTTTTTTTCTTTTCTTTCTTTCTTTCTTTCTTATTTTTTTTTTACCAGAGCACTTCTCAGCTCTGGTTTATGGTATTTCAAGGGACTGAACCTGGGACTTTGGAACCTCAGGCATAAGAGTCTCTTTGCATAAGCACTATACTCTCTTATGCTATATACCCATGAAACTTTTATTGCCTTCTTGGATTTTCCTTTTCTTTTTTTTTTCTCTTACACAGAACTTGTAGCTTATTATTATTATTATGATTATTTTCTCTCTTGAGCAGAAGACACTCCTTTATTATTGATTATAGTTAGTTATTTATTTACTTATCTATTTATTTAGTCTTCACTGGATCTTCAACTGCTCTAGACTAACATTTGGAGGATAGAAAAAGACAGAGGGAGGGAGACAGAATAGTCAGACTCCACAATACCACTTCTCACCCCTATGGGGGGAGGTAGGCTGGAAGGTGGCTTATGCACATGGCAGAGTTGTTGCACTAAGCAAATGAACTTTTTTTTTTTTCTGGAGGGCCTTTTTATTCAGTCCTCTGCCCTTTCATCATAGCTGCTTTGTGCAAATTCTTTTCCCCTCAACTTACTGTACAGACTACTTTAACACAGTCCTAAAAATAAAGACATTGACATTTCCAGTCTGCCTCTCATGGCAACAAGACCTTTGTAGAAAGAAAAAAAAAAAGTGTTACAGTTAGGTGTTTGATTCACTGACTGTACCCATCTGAAGTAGTTGTGGGGTAAAACGTGATTGTCTACAGAAAAAAAAAGAAGTTTCAGTAGCCTGCCTTTCAACTACTTAGACTGCTCTCTAAGAACTTTCCTGTGTGAAGTTCCTCCCAAAATTTCAGAAGCACACAGCCTCAGACTAACATGCTAACAGAAACTAACTGACAGAAGTGTGCCCAGAGAAAGGGCACATTGAAGGACTCTGAGTGAGAGCAGGTCGTGCAGGACAGATGGCTGAGAGGGACACAGCCTTTGCACTGGCCAACCACGCCTGCAAAGTCCCATCTCCAACGTTGTGTTAAAACTTAGTGTGAAAATTATCTGTTTTAAAAACAACATCAAATGGAGTCAGGCAATAGCGCAGCGGGTTAAGCGCAGGTGGCACAAAGCATAAGGACCGGCATAAGGATCCCAGTTCAAGTTCCCGGCTCCCCACCTGCAGGGAAGTCGCTTCACAGGTGGTGAAGCAGGTATGCAGGTGTCTGTCTTTCTCTCCCCCTCTCTGTCTTCCCCTCTTCTCTCCATTTCTCTCTGTCCTATCCAAAAACGACAACAATAATAACTACAACGAGGGCAACAAAAGGGAATAAATAAATAAATATTTTTAAAAAAACAATATCAATGACACACTACTGGTAAGGAAAACAAAAAGTAAAACTATAATAATAATAATAAGTAAACCATTGGCCAGTGGGGGAGATAAAAATATCTCAGATTGATTCCTTGTAGCAGGGGGACAAATGGAAGTTAGTTATTCAAATATGTTCTAAGACCCCATCTTCCTTCCTAATCACTGTCATCTTACTTTTAATATAGTCTCAGCTCTTCCACTTTTGAACTGGACTCCAAGTCTTTAGAGCCATTCATCAAGCTTGGACATTCCTCCTTTTCAGTGTAGGTTATACAAAAAAAGATCAAACTAGAGTTCACTTCTTAACTAACAGATATTGACCATAGCCTTTTCTTAAATATATATATATAGTTTAAAGGGAAAATGATAAAAAAAAATAATTTAAAAAAGGGAGCCAGGCATTGGAGCAGCGGATTAAGCGCAGGTGGCGTGAAGCACAAGGACTGGCTTAAGGATCCTGGTTCGAGTCCCTGGCTTCCCACTTGCGGGGGAGAGGGGGCACTTAATAGGCAGTGAAGCAGGTGTCTTTCTCTCCCCTCTGTCTTACCCTCCTCTCTCCATTTCTCTCTGTCCTATCCAATAACAAAGACAGTAATAACAACAAAAATAATAACAACAACAATAATAAACAAGGGCAATAAAAGGGAAAAATAAAATAAAATAAATTAAAGGGCAAATGATTATTTGTTTTCCTAACACACACACACACACAGAATATATATATATATCAAAATTCCATTTAAAATAACAATATGCAATAATAGATACAAGCCAAGGTTTCTATCTTAAAATGTAGATGTTAAACCGTAATTTACTAACAATATATATTTTTTATCAGCCATCACTCAGTTGCCTAGTCTCTTCATATCGAAAACAAAACAGTTTTGATTTTATTTCTAAAGTGACTTTCTGTTTCTGAGAAAAATAAACCAATTTCAAGTTATCAAACCACTTCATCTGGATTTTTAAATCTGCTAGAAATAATCGAATAAATACGACAAAGGGAGTTCAGCGGAAGTGCCGCGGGTGGAGCCCACATTGCCTGCCCGCCCCAGCGCAAGGAATCCCAGTTCAGGCCTGGGGTCGCCACCTGCAGGGGAGTCCCTTCCCAAGCGGTAATGCAGGTCTGTCACCCTTTATCTTTCTCTCCTCCTCTCTGTTTTCTCCTCCTCTCTAGATTTCTCTCTGTCCTATCCAACAACAACGACATCAATAATAACTACAACAATTAAAAAAAAAAAAACGCGAATCTTTTTTTTTTTTTTAGATAAATTGAAACTTTATGGAAATTTTTAAAAACTTTGCATGAAAAATGATGAATGAAATAGTGGGGGTTGTATTGTTAGATGGGAATCTGGGGAATGTAAAAAAAAAAAAAAAGAAGAAGTAGAAACGCAAAGCAGAAATTGACTGAGTTTGGAGTATGGCACCAAAGTAAGAAAGCAGAAGTACACTAGAGTTTGCAGTGAGTACCTCCCTAATACTTCCTCTCCACGTTTCCAAGCTTTGGGTCCATGATTGCTCAAAAATTTATTTGGCTTTGTATGTTAACTCTCTTTTCAGTCACCAGGTTCCAGGTGTCATCAGGATGCCGGCCAGACTTCCCTGGATTGAAGACCCCACCAATGTGTCCTGGAGCTCAGCTTCCCCAGAGACCCACCCTACTAGGGAAAGAGAGAGGCAGACTGGGAGTATGGACTGACCAGTCAACGCCCATGTTCAGCAGGGAAGCAATTACAGAAGCCAGACCTCCCACCTTCTGCAACCCTCAATGACCCTGGGTCCATGCTCCCAGAGGGATAGAGAATGGGAAAGCTATCGGGGGAGGGGATGGGATATGGAGATTGGGTGGTGGGAATTGTGTGGAGTTGTACCCCTCCTACCCTATGGTTTTGTTAATTAATCCTTTCTTAAATAAAAAATAAAAAAAAAAGTGAAAAAAAAACGCAACAAAAGAGAATGAATAAATAAATATTTAAAAAAAAAGAAAGAAGAAAAAAAAGATAGCCACCAGGCACAGTGGATTCATAGTTCCGGCACTGAGCCCCAGAGATAGACAACCTTGGAGGCCAAAAGGAAATAAATAAATAAATATGACAAAGAAGAGAAGAAAAATACAATACTAAATCCCTCAACAGATGAGAAATAAGAGTCAGTAAAATCTGTTAATGTTTCTACTTAGTAAAGGGGCAAAAACGTATGTAGCCAGTGAGGGAAGACTATACAGAGATCCCTCTGCTCCCTGTCAGAGAGGAGAAAGGAAGGAAGCAGAAGCAAGTTGGTGGGATGCTTGGGAGAGGTGATTAGATTTTATTTCATTCAGAAAAAAAAAAAAAAAAAAAAAGGGGATTGCTCTTTGGACTTGCATGCCTGAGGCCACAGGGAAGCCTGGGGGCCATTTTGTTCCATTTTATTGGATAGGATAGAGAGACATTGACAAAGAAGGGGGAAGATAAAAAAGGGAAGAAAAGATAGACACCTGCAGACATAGTTCACCAAATGTGAAGAGACCCCTCTGCAGGTGGGGAACTCGGGCCTCAAAGTAGGATCCCTGTGCGGGTCCTTGAGCTTCCTACTAGGTGTCCTTAACCTGGTGCACCACCGCCAGCCCCTGCTCCAATGACTTTAAAGGGGGACCGGTAGGGAAGGGCCAAAAAGGAAAGGGGGGGGGACACAGTATTCTATGGTGGAGAAAGATGACAAGTTTTTTGAGAGTATGGTATGCTAAAACATATTGTGTTGATATACAAAACTGTACATAAGTACTAACAATAGTTCATAGTTCCTTAAGAAAGTGTTCTAAAACAACAGAAACTGGAAAAAAAAATAGTGTAGTAATCATTAGCAAGATGTTTGCAGGATTCATCTCGTGGATGGTTGTGGATGCAGAGATACTTCTTTTTTCCAGATACCCTGTCTATGTCAAAGACGTGTTTAACTGTATCACAAGGCTGCTTTTAATGTGTTTAAAAAGGAACTTCTCAGATGAATGCTCAGTTCTCTGTTTGGAACTTAACACAGCTGTCTTCTTAAACTTGGGTACCAGAACTTATTAAAAATTATTGAATGCCAGCTGCAAATATGTTGACCACATTTGAAACAAAAATTGAGATACACTTAGAGGTTCAATTACAAATTAATCTTAAAATAGCAGTAGTCCTAAAAGATGTCACTAATTATGTGAAATTTCTTAGAAAGAAAGTGTAAGAATTAGTCAGGAGGTTGAAACTTCATTACAGAGTTTTAGATATCTTTCAGGCCGGCTTCACTGAAGTAAACTAAAGCTTTACATTTGTTTTACATTCAATCTGTAGCAATAAGCATTTTGATTAAATTATAAAAGGGATATATTACTTCAAACAGATATCCAATACGTTAGTAGTTATTTCAAATAGTTTGGGATATTTTTCTTTATTGTTACACGAAAATGTAGCCAATATATATTTAAAGCTAGCTGTATCTATAACTATGTTAGTCAATGCCTCTTAGGACGGTATATTAAAGCCCATTGAATGATCTGGTCCATTGAATGAGTCTCTTAATCAGGCACAATTTTATTATTAGCCATTGGTTGTTTGGAAAATATTAACCCACTCTGTTACTCAAATCTTTCAAATATTGATGCATTTCATTATACAGTCATTGTAAGTCACATTTTTGCCAGTGGAATAGCTCAGTTTTATAAAACACAGTCCCCACCACATTGAAGGAAATGTCAGTTCTGTGTTTCCATTCCTTTCTCTCTCTGCATCTAGGTCTCTTCACCACCATCTGAAAGAGTCGACTTAGACTGCTGAGACCCCAGAGAAGACAAAATATCAAAATTTGTTAATGTAACTTTTGAGTAGAAGACGAAACATGTAAAACATAGGATGTTAAGTACACATTTTCAAATTCTGTCATTAGCTCTTAAGCTCAGTTTATATCTTTAGTAAGCAATCATTGGTCTGGCACTGAAATGCTCCATCAACATGAGTTCCTGTTAAGAATATTCCAACCTTTAGGTTCATGATTAGTCAACAATTTATTTGACTTTACATTTTAACTCTTTTTTCAGCCCTAGGTTCCAGATGCTAACATGATGCCAAGCGGACTTCCCTGAGCCCACAACTCCACCATTGTGTCCTGTAGCCCTGCTTCCCCAAAGCCCTGTCCCACCAAGGAAAGATAGAAATAGGTTGGAAGTATGGATCGATCTGTCAAGGCCCATGTTTAGAGGGGAAACAATTACAGAAGCCAGACCTTCCACTTTCTGCACCCCACAATGATCCTAGGTCCATACTCCCATGGGGTTAAATAATAGGAAAGCTATCAAGGATGGGGATGGGGTACAGAGTTCTGGTGGTGGGAATTGTGTGGAATCTGTACTTCTCTTATCCTGTGGTTTTGTCGGTGTTTCCTTTCTATAAATAAAAAATTTAAAAAAGAATATCTCAAAGGGTTGAACAGCAGTCTTCTAGTTGTGATTAATGAAAAAATTTTTTTTTCTCCTTCCTTTTAATAAGTAGGCCTGTAAAACCATTCTGCATATTCTAAGCACAGGAGATGAACACTCCTTTGTGTCTGGCACTTCACAATAGTGTCCCAGTCACCAATGTCAAGTGATGCTCAAGAAATACACATATATATGCTTGTGTCTTTCCACAAAGTCAGTAGGCCTCAGTCATTTAATATCACACAAGATAAATTCAATAGTTTTAACTTTTGTAGCAAGATGTGCAAGAACTGAGGAGGCACAGGGATAAGAAAGAAGACTGAGGTGGCAGTTCCAGATGGAGAATAGGTGGAGACAGTCTTAGTCAAGAAAGTAAACTCACATCAGCTTCACATTTCTCCCTTCAGTTTGGAGATGAGGAGACAAGACACACACCCTTATCACATGAGATGAACCACAGTGTCCAAAATGGTGTCCACGTAGTTTTGTTATTCTATTTTTTTTCTACTGAGTTGAGCTTCAAAGTTTTAGCAATCAATAGGGATGCATTGGATCGACCTTCCCGTGGTGCATCCCGTGAGTACCCATTCATTGGGGAAACTGAGGATCCTTCCTAGCCGACTGAATCCACATGGATCCCAGTCACTTTCAAAGCCAGCAACAAGCAGCTCAACCTGACGCTGTTGACTGGCTATGGAAGAAGGGCAAACGCTAGAAGAAGAAGCAATCAATAGTTAATAAATAAGACCCAGGTAGAGGTGGCTGTTATCATTTTAGGCTTTTCTGACAAATCCTCTTGGGTATCCACATTTAGCTACTGTCAGTATTCATAAAGACATGTCTTCAAACACTACTGTCTGCAAACAATTTCTTATTTCTCAAGGACTTAAGGACTAGAGCTTGCTATTAAAGAAGGACGTTAGATTGCTTCCCTAAGACTTAATGTAGTTGTTCATGTGCTTGAGTTGGAAAAGAGCACAGATATTTCCAAAGGGGGCATGGCTCTGGGATTCCACCTGTAAGATCATTATATCTAGCTAGAAAAAGTGGATGGGAGATAAAAATAAATAAAGAACTCAAGGGATAGAAACATGCAATGGGAGAGACCAAGAGAACCACTTCAACTCTGTTTGCTTCATTTTCTCCTGAGTTCTATTCGACCATACCATCCTGGGTTTATAGAACCACTGTTTCAATATCATGTATCTAGGGGCTCCAAGGGTGGGAAGTGCTGGCTAAACTTTTTAACATTAATTAAGACAGTGCCACTTTTCATTTTCTTGCCCCTTCTTCACCAGTCCTTCCATGTATACTTTGTATCTTCCCTAGTGAAGAAAATGCAAGAAATTCATTTTCCTGGGGTTTGCTGATATTACCACAAATGTTCCCAAACTTGAGTTCTTTCTCCAAGCATACTGCTTCCAGTGATCAAAATATTGACTCACTTCTAACCAATGCAGCTAATGTCATCAAAACTGTCCCATTTCGTTTTTCTTATGATAACATCTTTAGTAATATTTATATTCCATGCCATGAATTTATGTCATACACAGCATTCCATGGCACATTTCACATGATTTTATTCCTTAGCATTTATTTATGTCTAGGAAAAAAAAAACAAACTCATTTATGGAAAAGATTTAACATAAAATGCTATAAATCTTTCTATGTTTATTCATATATATGCATAATATTTCCATGGACCTATTTATATGATATATTTTAAAAAATGAAGGAAATCTCTGAATTGAATATTGATTTACTTATTACTTCCATAGTTACCTTTGTGACTCATACCAGCACAGCTCTGCTGATTCCAGTGTCCTCTAACCCCCTTCTATTTTATGATAGTGATAGAAAGAAAGAGAGAGAGAGAGAAGAGAAATGGAGAAGGAAGGGGAGGAGGGACAGAGAGACAGAGACAGAGACACCTGTCTGCCTTACTGTTTGTGAAACTTCCCACTTACAGGTTGGGCCTGAGGCTGGACATATGTCAGTATGGGTGCTCTACTTGGTGAATCCCAACTAAGATTTATTTTTGGACCTAATTATCCAGCTTATCAAATAGAGTCACTATCTTGAATGTGTGATTCTCTGTCCTAAATAAGATGTTTCTAGTTTTGATAGACCAGTGACAAATAAATGATATATGACCTTGTAGAAAATTGCATGCCAAGAGGCCTTCATCCTACTGCAAGATTAATACTTTGAAAGGTTTTTAATACTTCCACTAAGAAAATTGTCATGAAAGTTTGATATTTATTAAACAATTTCATTTAAAAAATGTTTATGAAAGATGGCATTTATCATGAGGATAGAGAAACCACTACATCAGTTTTTCAGTAAAATTGAAGAAGTGAAAGGAAAGATCATAATAAAATCCATACACTAAAGTTAAGAATTTTTGTTCTAAAACAGTCTGTAAAGAAAATCTCTACATTTTACTTATTAACTGAGTGTTAATTGTCATTTCCCCATAAATGTAGCAAATCTAGTATCGATATAAGAGAAAATAATTCCTGTTGCCTGTAAGAGCAATTTCAATCAACAGTTGAACATAGATTTTTTTTTCTTCAGAAAATGGAATTATTTCTACTTGACTCTTTCATAGCTTGTTGCCTCTGGTTTCTCAAATGCATTTTTTCAGATTTTCTTTGCCCAAAACCACAGGATTGAAATAATAGATTAACTCTGAAGACAGATTCAAGATAATTCATAAACCTTGTCAAAATATTTTCCAGAAAAGTGGAACTCATTTACCCTTTTCCAAGCCACACATATGAAAACCTGTATCAGTATATCCTGTTCAATATTTGTACACTTTTTAAAGTTTTGACTAAGAACGTCTATTTTAAAGTTATTATAAAAATAACTGTTGAAGATAGATTTGCCATTGTGTACCTTTCTTTTGAAAGCCTATGCCTGTTGTATAGGAAAACAACTTACCTGAGAAAGCTATGACGCAATTTAAAAAGTAGAAGAACCCACATCAAAAACAGAAAAAAAAAATATATATATATATAGCTTATATCCTAAAGGTGGCCTTTGGTGATTGTCTTAGTGTATTGGGTTTTAATGGGTGAACCATTTGTTTAATCCTCTCCTCTCCAGTTATATTCATTCTGATCACCATCTATTAAAAATGACCTAAACTTAGTCAATGACTAGCTTCAGAGTTCATGGTGAGAGAGTGCAGAATTGCAGAATTGAATCCGAAGAAAGTTGTCATCCTAGAAAAAAGAATATTTCAGAAAAATATATACTCACAATAGATATTAAATACCAAATCAAGTATTTGTTTCGTTTACTTGTTTTATCTCATTAAATTTTCCATATGAATGAAACCACGATTTTTGTCTTTGTCTGTCAAACTCATTTCTATAAATTCATTTTCTGAAAGGTCTGCCCATATTGTCAAAATGGCAAGAGCTCCTCTTGTTATGGTTTGGTGGGACATGAACGTAATTAGCACAGGGTTGACTTCAGTCTGATCAGGATACAATGGATTAAGGCAAACCCACGAAAAGTTGTGGATGGATAGGAATTTAGGAATTTGTTGAAGTCCGTATCTGGTGGAAATCCTTCTCTGTTCCTGCTGCTTGAGGTTCTCCACTATCACGACTAACTAATCTTTAAGCCTTTGCTTATCTGGCTGTACATAGCAGGTTTGCTGTTATAAGCCTCCTGATTTGTTAAACCCCCAGCCAAAGCCAGCCTAAGTCTTTTATTTTTTAATTATTATAATGGTTGAATTGCATTTCAAATCACATAGATTTTCTCCACTCACGCAATTTTAGGACACCTTTTTTTGCTCAGCATATATAGCTAGGTATTTCCACCACCCACCTTCCTCTGTTTCATCCACCCAAGTCTTGATAGACAGGATGACTTCACAGCTAAGTGTTGTATGAATGCTGCAATGCGAATAAGGCCAAAGTATATTTGAAAATCTGTGTAACTGGATTCTTTGAATAAAGTCCCCAAAGAGAAATATTTGGATAATAGATATATATTTCTAATTTTATTTCAAGAAAGTTCTGGTACTGGGTGATGGTTCATCTAGTGGAGTGTCCGTATTACCATATATGGGGACCTAGGTTCAAGTCACGGGTCCTCATCTGCAGAGGGGGAAGCTTAACAAATTCTGGATCAGTGTTGCAGATGTTTCTTTCTCCCTGTCTCTCTTCCATTCTATTTTTATCTGTCGCTCACCTTTTATCAAAAAGGAGAAAGAGAGAGAGAGAAAGAGAGAGAGAGGAGACAGAGAGAAAGGAAGGACCAGTGAGAATGGTGGAACCTTGCAGGTACCAAGCATCAGTGATAACCCTGGCGGAAAAAACACAAAAGAAAACAAACAGTTGCCTGATGTCTGTAATAGCAGTGACAATTTACTTTCCCACAACTGATATACAAGCGAGGTTCTTTTTCCAAGCCCTTCCCAACCCTTGCTATTTCTTACACTTTCAAAAAGAGGTGTTTCCTGAGGTGGCTGGCATCCTGCTTAAGATGGGATGCTTTCCTAATAGTGGTTCCTAATAAAAAACTGAAATGCGCTTGCAGTCATGCTTTCTGTCTTCCTCACTTAAACATTTGTTTGGACCCTCTGCCATTTTTGTTAGTTAGTTAGTTTGTTTGGAATGTTTGCTTTGTTGCTTTGAATTATGCCACTTATTTGCTTATTTGTATATAGGAGTACCTTGTAATATATGTGATTAGTTGGCTCCCCGCCTGCAGGGGAGTCACTTCACAGGCGGTGAAGCAGGTTTGCAGGTGTCTGTCTTTCTCTCCCCTTCTCTGTCTTCCCCTCCTCTCTCCATTTCTCTCTGTCTTATCCAACAACAACAACATCAATAATTACTACAACAGTAAAACAACAAGAGTAACAAAAAGGAAAATGAATAAATAAATTTAAAGAAAAGATATGTGATTAGTAAATGCCCTCTCCCTATCATGATTGTCTTTGCACTTGGATGATGATCTCTTTCACTCTTCAGAAACATTTAGTTTACTGTAGTCCCTTATGCTTAGTTTTGCATTTGTTGGAGACATATCTGCAAAGAAAAATCTGATGCTGAAAAGATGACTTCTTTTTTCCTTCTACACATTTTATGCCCTGGCTCCCCTCCTGCATGGGGTCGATTCACAGGCAGTGAAGCAGGTCTGCAGGTGTCTTTCTTTCTCTCCCCCTCTCTGTCTTCCCCTCCTCTCTCCATTTCTCTCTGTCCTATCTAATAACGACTACATCAATAACAACAACAATAATAACTACAACAACAATAAAAAAGGGCAACAAAAGGGAAGATAAATAAATAAATATGATTCCAGGCATTTTGTTTGTCTTTTTTTTTCCTTTTTGCACAGCTAGAAGAGATGTGACAAATTTCAGCTAAGCTTTGCCCACCAACATTACCTCAGTAGCTAAAAAGTAAAATGACCCAGTGCTTCTATAGCTACTGATAGAGCATGCACTATTTAAATGAGAACCTTGTCTTATTCTCATGACCTTTCAGATGAACAGTTTAAAATGTTTTTCATACTACATTTGATTTGTAATTCACTGAAATAATTAATTTAACTAAATATTTTACTATTTATTATGGATGCATACTTTGAATCATTGATACAAAAATTATGCCCTGGATGAAATCATATTACATTCACTCCAGTTTGAAGAAAAATACAAAACACATGCTTTTATATACAGAGTCTCTTTTTGTACAGACTGTACAATTGAGACTTTATCAATTTACCAAAGCTGAGTATTTTGAAGCTATAGAAATTCTTGAATGGCAAGATAGTACTTTTTAAGATAATTGTTCATTATTACCTCCAACCAAGTTTCTTATTCTTTCAATTTTAATATTTTAAAACGTAATGTGAATCATTTAATTGAATTCCCCAAATCAAGACCAGTAGTATGAACAAGAAGATGATTCTTTATGCTTAAGAGGATCATTTTTCTCACTCACAGATGTATATTTTTCATTATTTGTGTTCTCTAAAATCAAAGACATTTTTACTGTTACTATTTTCTAATTAGTAGAATTTTTTTAAGTTTAAGCTATCCTTTTTTTTGTTTGTTTTGTTTTCTCCCTATCTCTCGCTCTCTCTCTCTGGGTTGTCCATATAAAAAGATGTTTGAACTGAGTTTTTATTTAGATACAGAGGCAAAGAGAGAGGGATGGAGGGAATGAAGGGAGAAACTATAGCACAGAGCACTGAAGTTATCTCCAATGCTGTGGCCTGTCTGGTTAGACGCCGGGATGCCTGCCTGGAAAAACTAGGTGTTCTATCTAGGGGAGCTGTTTTGAAAACCTGCTAGTGTATTTTATGATAACATTTCTGTGACTATGACTAAATCATGAGTATGCAAGGAGACTGGATAGAGAGATGTGTGTGTAAATAACTGGAAAAAAAAAAGACTTTGAGGATCATACCATAGTCATTTCGCGCTACTTATGCTAATAAGTGATGCTAAGAGAATTATGCTAATAGCCCTAGAATGTTTCCGCAAGTATCATTTCTAACACATGCACTCAACCAGGTATGCCACGGGCCAGCCCCCATCAAGCATCATCTGTAATGAGACTTTGTGGCCTGTATGCAGGGAGGAAGCTTCACAAATATTGAAACGGTTCTTCAGAAGTCTCCCTCTATCTCTCTCTCCCTTTCTATCTTCACTCTCCTCTTGATTTATTTTAAAATATTTAATTAATTAATTAATTTATGAGAAAGATAGGAGGAGAGAGAAAGAACCAGGCATCACTCTGGTACATGTGCTGTCAGTGGTTGAACTTGGGACCTCCTCATCCTTGAGAGTCCGGTGCTTTATCCACTGTGCCACCTCCGGGACCACATCTGCTCTTGATTTTTCTGTCCCTATCCAATAAACAAATAGATCATTTTTAAAAACCTAGTGCTGTGTGTATCCTATGGTAAAATAGAAATTATCGGGGTCCGGCGGTAGCGCAGCGGGTTAAGCGCACATGGCGCAAAGCGCAAGGACCAGCATAAGGATCCAGGTTCGAGCCCCTGGCTCCCCACCTGCAGGGGAGTCATTTCACAGGCGGTGAAGCAGGTCTGCAGGTGTCTGTCTTTCTCTCCCCGTCTCTGTCTTCCCCTCCTGTCTCCATTTCTCTATGTCCTATCCAACAACAACTGCATCAATAACAACGATAATAATAACCACAACAATAATAAAACAACCAGAGTAACAAAGGGGAAAAAAATGGCCTCCAGGAGCAGTGGATTCGTGGTGCAGGCACGAGCCCTGGAGGCAAAAAAAAAAAAAAAAAAGAAATTATTTAGGCTGTGAATACACACTTTAGATTTGTAATCAAGAATTTATTTTCATGACTACAGCTCAGTAATAAATTTATGTATGAAGGATTTGCATTGTTTATACTTACGCATGCCCCCCAAATTATACTGACTATCTTTTCAGTTTAAGGCTAATAGCTCTCTCTCTTTCTCTCGTTGCATCTCAGCTATTATGCTCTCTTCCGACTGAAACTAAATCTAATTTTTATTATTAAAAACAAGCAGAGGCAATCCTTTCACTGACCTTCGAGAAGATAAGTAACAAAATGATTTAACATTTTTCTAATTTTCAAAGGCCGGGATGTCAGAAAGCTTCATTGGTGAAAAGCAGCATAAGGTGGTGGTGATTGCCAGAAGAGCGTGATTATATAATAGCAAACAAAGACAGAGGCTAGCAGGTAGTTCAACTTGTAGAATATAAATTATATAATACACAACTGGCCTTGAACTTCCAGGGCCCCTCATGGATTCACCGCACAGAAAGGGAGCTCCAGGGGAGGATAGCATAATGGTTATGCAAAAAACATGCTTATGCCTGAGGCTTCAAAGTTTTAGGTTTGATCACTAGCACCACCATCAGCTAGAGCAGAGCAGAGCAAGTGCTTTCTCTCCTACTCTGGTTGAGAAAAAAAGAAAGATAGAAAGAAAGAAAGAAAGAAAGAAAGAAATGAAAAGAGGCGAGGGAGAAAGAGTAAAGGAGTCTACTAGGAGTAATAGAATTGTGCTTGAGAAAAGCAACAGTGAAGCCCAGCAATAAAAAAAAAAAAAAGAAGAAGCCCAATAAAATTTTTAGTTTTGTTCTTTTAAAAAATATTTATTTATTTATTTATTCATTTATTTTCTCTTTTGTTGCTGTTGTTTTTTATTATTGTATTTATTATTGTTGTTGTCGTCGTTGTTGGACAGAGAGAAAAGGAGAGAGAAGGGGAAGACAGTGAGGGGGAGAGAAAGACAGACACCTGCAGACCTGCTTCACCGCCTGGGAAGGAACTCCCCTGCAGGTGGGGAGTGTGTGGGGGTGGTAGATCAAACCGGGATACTGAAACTGGTCTTTGCACTTGGCGTCACGTGCGCTACCGCCTGACTCCCAGAATAAATTCCTCATCCTCAGTATTTCTAGCATACCTAACAGTTGCAGGCAGGCCAAGGCTGAGGCATTTGTGGGACGATCATCCCTGGTTTTCCTCTTAGAGAACTGGAGCCTTGACACTATCAGCTCTGGTAGGTCAGTTTGTGACTCAAGGACTTCCCAACTTCAGATGGTAATGGGTAAATGGGTAGGAGGATTTTTTTTTTGGCCAGGGCCCTAGTCAGCCCTGTTTTATGGTTGGTGGTGTGGGGGATTGAACCTGAGACCTGGGAGCCTCAGGCATCAGTTTCGGTTTGCATAACAATGATGCTATCTCCCCTACCCTGGAAGATATGCTTGACTCTCCAAGCTGGACTAGCTCTTTCAAAACTTAAAGACCGGGAGTCAGGAGGTAGCACAGCAGGTTAAGTGCATGTGGCACAAAGAGCAAGGACTGGCGTGAGGATCCCAGTTCGAGCCCCCGGCTCCCCACCTGCAGGGTGTCCCTTCACAGGCGGTGAAGCAGGTCTGCAGGTGTCTTTCTCTCCCCCTCTCTGTCTTCCCCATCCTCTCTCCATTTCTCTCTGTCCTATACAACAGCAATGATAATAACCACAACAATGATACAAAAAAGAGAAAGTATCCTCGGATGATAGTTTCCAAGAAGTCTATATATGGAACCAGTATGTTTGATTCAATGAGTCATGAGACAGAAGTTGCTGTGTTTTAGTCAATCTTCAGCAATGTTCTCAGGGGAAACTTGAGCAAGGATGCCTTATGCCGGCATGGATTGACAGACTGCTCGGGATGGATAGACAGACTGCTGACTCTCCAGAGGGACTTTGCAGGGCCTCTTGTGGAAAATCATAGTCACACACCACACATGCCTGAGTCACTGAGTGCAGCCAGCTCTGCTACAGGAAGCTGGGTCTGTGACATTTTGACAGTGTGAGTCGCTAATCTCCTTCCTGTTATTTCCTTCATTTTCTTCTAGTCTCTGGCATTTCTGATTTACACAAAGACTCCGTAGTCTGGGTAAAATGATCTTTACAGGGAGTCGGGCTGTAGCACAGCGGGTTAAGCCTAGGTGGCGCTAAGCGCAAGGACCAGCTTAAGGATCCTGGTTCGAGCCCCCAGCTCCCCACCTGCAAGGGAGTCGCTTCACAGGCGGTGAAACCGGTCTGCAGGTGTTATTCCCCCCCCCCCCGTATTCCCCTCCTCTCTCCATTTCTCTGTCCTATCCAACAAAGACAACAATAATAATTACAACAATAAAAACAATGGCAATAAATAAATAAATTAATTAATAAAATAAAATATTAAAAGAGATATTTACATTTGGACATTATACAGATAGCCTATAGATTTTTAAAAATATTTATTCATTTTTGTTGCCCTTGTTGTTTTATTGTTGTAGTTATTACTGATGTCGTTGTTGTTGGATAGGACAGAGAGAAATGGAGAGAGGAAGGGAAGACAGAGAGGGGGAATGAAAGACAGACACCTGCAGACCTGCTTCACCGCCTGTGAAGCAACTCCCCTGCAGGTGGGGAGCAGGGGGCTGGAATCGGGATCCTCACTCTGGTCCTTGCGCTTTGCACCACCCACTCTTAACCCGCTGCTCTACCACGCAATTCCCAGCCTATAGATTTTATATGATTGTGACACTGTTGCTGAGCTCTACACATTCCCCTCCTCTGGTCGCAAGGGCTAGTGCATGCTGTTCATGTTAGTGACCCCAGTGCCTTTCCAACAAACACATTCAGAGCTCCCCAGGTGTTGGGAACTATACTAGGCACATGTCAAGTCACTGCCATCTCTAAATAACCCTCTAAGGCATAGCAACTGTTAATATCTGTGTTCCCATCTGCAGAAGTTTCCATGAGAAAGATTTTTGAAAAAAAAAATTGTCCAAAGTCATGGCCAAGAAATAGGGCATCTGAGCATCCAACCCTGGCAACACTCAGCCTCTGCTCCCCTGGCTGGCGGCATGACCATGGCCCCAGAAAGCCGGAGAGAATTAGAACCTGGTGGATGAGAAATTACTACTGTTAGTATCACAAGGAATCACAGTCAACGGTGATTAGCGCAAAGGAAGGGACTTGTAGCTGCCTCTGTTTTGCAGTGAGCGGAGTGGATTTCCTGCCTGGCAAGAAGGAACACAGGCTGTGAACCTCCAACAGATTCCATCTGTCTGCTGCCTTGATGCTTTGCATTTCCAAGGAAACCAACCAAGGCCACTGGTGAAATCTGAAACACGGGGTGTGTTGTTTTCTTGCATAGGTATCAAGAAAGACAGACTCAATTGGAAACACATTGAGGGATGGAATTCTTGCTGGGAGTGCATTTTACATGGTGCCCAACAAGGAAAGAATGTGTAGCACATGACTATTTTCCCGTCTATTCTTCCCACAAAATAATCCCTCCACACAGAAAACAGCTATCTCCGAACTAAATACAGAGGTTTTCTCAGATTTTATTTATTTTTTTTTTCTGAATGCAAAGTCTCAATATAATGATTTATTTTAAATTATTTGCTGGGTAAAAAATTCTGAGATTGTTTTTCTTCACAATAAGGACATATATGAACTGATTCAGCACTTCAAAACAACCCCCCCCAAAAAAAATCTAATCATAAAGACTGAGAAGAAGGAAGTGTTCTACAGGGAGCCAAACACCAGCCTAAACCTACTAAGCACAAGAACCTGCCCCTCTGCAAGGATCCGGGTTTGAGTCCCCAATCCCCATTTGCAGAGGGGACATTTCACAAGCTTTGAAGCAGGTCTACAGATGTCTTTCCTTCTCTCTCCCTCTCTTCCTCTCTGTCACCCTTCCTCTCTCAATTTCTCTCAATATGGATATAAGACCACTTGTTTAAAATGGCTTCTACCACTGCATATTCTGAGCTCATTCCCCGCCGGGGGGTCAAAACTATGAATTTGATTTTTTTTGCCTATTTTTTCCCTGTCATGTTAGCAATCTTCAGGAATCACCGAGGTAGTAGTGATTAAGGTCCTTTCAGATCACATGTCTTCCTCAAAACAGTACTTTATGGCTTAATTGAAATCTTTGAGAAGAGTAATATGAGAGGCTTTGTTAGGATTGAAACACAAGGTGACTTTCCTTTTTACGGAAACATTACTTTTCATTAACCTACACAAGATGAGGGTTTTGACATCAGCCTTCATAAGATTCTCTCACATAGACAATGTCTTGCAGTCAGATACCTTTGACAGTGGGGCATTTTTGTTTGTTTGTTTGTATTTGTTATAAATCATTTATTTATTCCCTTTTGTTGCCCTTGTTTTATTGTTGTAGTTATTATTATTGTTATTTATATTGTTGTTATTGGATAGGACAGAGAGAAATGGAGAAAGGAGGGGAAGACAGAGAGGGGGAGAGAAAAATCTGCAGACCTGCTTTACCCCCTGTGAAGAGACTCCCCTACAGGTGGGGGTCTGGGGGCTCGAACCGGGATCCTTAAGGACTGTTCTTGTGCTTTGCATCATGTGCACTTAACCAGCTGTGCTACTGCCCAACTCCCATTATAAATGTTTTTATAGGATAAAACAATGATCTTTAAGACAGTTATCATTACATATGTACAGTTTGTAATCTCCCTACGACTGGCGTCTGCACATTGTGCCCTCTGTCAACTGTCACTTTCCTCTACACACTGGGACCCCAAGGTCTTCCAGCCCTCTCCGTCTCCCTGATTTATAGTCTCTCTATCGGCAGCAATAGACAGCAGCTAGTGGAGCTCACTGCTGTCAGTCAGTGTCATCAGCCGCTCTCCTGACGGTCTGCGAGAACAAAAACTTAACACTCAGTCTGTGCCAGCATGAACATCTACATTTGGACTGCAGAGAAGTCAAGCAGGTATTGTTGTTGCTCTCAATGAGTATTATTCCCAGCAAGAAAAGTAGGCATTGAGAACATTATTCATGGAACTGTTGGATAGCATACCCATAGAGAGAGCAGAAGGCGATAGATATAGCCATGGACTGACATCTCAGAGGGATTCAAAGTTTTTATAAGTCTACATCTTGAAAGAACGGCCACATTTTGAAAGCCCTTTTTTTTTCTTCTACTACATGGGTGGGCTACATAAAAATTCCGTAGCTTTACTGTTGTAAACGGATGATTCTAAAAATAACTACTAAACAATCAAGGATGCAAAATACTGTTACTTTGAATGTTGTAAGGCGCTGCTGGGAAAATTTGAAGATGACCGAATAAACATAAAGGCTTTCATATATAATGTTACATGTCTGTTATACACACATGAAAATAAAGAAATAAAATGACTATTGATCAAGTTTGTGGCAAAGGCATGTTGAATATAGACTAAGTGGATAAATAATATATATTTAGATATTACATATTGATTGATATTTGGTATTATAAATGTAGATTAAATGCATACAGTTTATATATAAATATACAAACATATATATATGTATATATATATGTTGCTGGTTCTTAACAAATATCTTTACTGTTACATATCACTATGATATAACTGGATCCATAGAAAAAATATTGAAGTTCAAATATAAAACATACCCAGAACTTATTAAATTGAAAGAAGCTTCATTCTCTTTCACTCCCTCCCTGCCTTTTTGTGCACATGCCCAGACACACACACACACACACACACACACACACACACACACACACACATTTAGGAAGGCAGCATATGATTATGAAAAAGAATTCCTACCTGAGGCTCCAAGGTCCCATATTTGCTCCAACACCACCATAATTTAGAGTTGAGCAGTGCGATAGTTTCTCTTTCTTACTGTATGAGCGTTTCCACTCTCTTTCATTAAAATAAAATAAACAAGATAACTAAATGCATACATTCTAGTGGGAAGCAAGGAAAGAGGAAAAGAGAAATGACCTTTCACAAAGGCATATAGGTGAATATCATTGTCCAGATACTGGTTAGAAAATAAGTAGATTGGGAGTCGGGCGGTAGCGTACTGGGTTAAGCACACGTGGCGCAAAGCACAAGAACCAGCAGGAGGATCCTGGTTCGAGCCCCCGGCTCCCCACCTGCAGGGGAGTCGCTTCATAAGCGGTGAAGCAGGTCTGCAGGTGTCTATCTTTCCCCTTCACTGTCTTCCCCTCCTCTCTCCATTTCTCTCTGTCCTATCCAACAATGAAATCAATAACAACAAGAATAATAATTACAACAAGGGCAACAAAAGAGAAAATAAATATAAAAAATAAAAAAATAATACAAAAAAGAAAATAGATAGATTGGAAGGAATCCAGAAAAGGTATAGCACTGTGTGAGAGTCGTATCCGGATTCATTCGTTCTCTGATGAATGAATAAAACAATAATTGAGGATTATATTGACTGGTAAAATATCAGTATCAAATAGTGGGAAGTAAGAACGGGTCATCTGATGAATGTGCACAACAAACACATATTATTAAGTGGGGAGAAATGAAGGAGGAAGAAGTAAGGTAGTTTGGAAAAAAGATGAAAAAACTATGTGAAATGACTCATTAGCTACTGACTTTCTCATACAGAAATAAATATCAGAGCTCTGGGGAGATAGCCTGAGATCTCAGTTTCACTCCCCAGTACCACCATTAGCCAGAAGTGAGCAGTGCTCTGGTCTGTCTGTCTCTCTCTCTCTGTGTGTGTGTGTGTGTGCGTGTGCGTGTGCGTGTGTGTGTCTGTGCCTTGCTCTGTATCTCTCTCATTAAAATTATATGAAATATTTAAAAAAACAGAAATAAATATAAGATATTATCATCTTCTCATCTTTGTGGAGGGGAAAGAGACACATATACCATACTTAACAATTCATCTTGACTTAGTCTTCTTTTTGGTACAGTTCTTAAACCTCTAATTTTGCTGAAATAAAGATGACTGCTCCACTGAGCCACTGAGGGATTCCTTTTGCTTCTAACCTTCTCGCTAATGTTCTCAGCTTCCAGAACTGCGGGGGTTCCTTGTTCTGGCAGGATGAGATACATTTGAAATGAGGCTGTGAATCATCTTCCTGTATCCCTTTGCTTCTGAACATTTCTAGCATCTGGCAAGGAGGGTGGAGACAATGGGAGGGGACAGGGGGTTCTGGCAAAGATGGACTTGAGGAATATTTTTTGAATAATGAGCTGCTAATGGGTCAGTAAATAGGATTTACTCAACACAGCTGTAGGCAAGGCCAGGGGAAATGTGGGATTTACTGCCTAGTTCAAATTGTTTGCTCTTAAGAAACTTCGGTGAATATTCTGTCTATATCTTTTCTCCAGTTTTGGGTGTGGTTGTTTGTATTTCATTTGTTGAGTTGGGTAAGCTCTTTATGAATTTTTGCTATTAATCTTGTGTCTACTGTATGACATAGAGAGATATTTTCCCATTTCATGGTAAGTCTCTGTATTTGAGTTGTGTATTCTTCTGCCCTGCAGAAGCTCTTCAATTTGCTGTAGACCTATTGGTTAATTTCTGGGTTTGCTTTCCTTTCAAATGTATTTGAGTGATTGATGATGTCTTTCAAACATAGATTGAAAAGAATTTTACAACAACAGATGAATGACTAAAAAAGCAGTGGTATATGCACAATGGAATTCTGCTCAACTATTAGAAAGGATCGAGTCATCTGAAGAAAAGGATTCTGGGGAGTCGGGTTGTAGCACAGTGGGTTAAGTGCAGGTGGCACAACATGCAAGGACCTGAATAAGAATCCCACTTCAAGCCCTGGGCTCCCCACCTGTTGGGGAGTCACTTCACAGGTGGTGAAGCAGGTCAGCAGGTATATATCTTTCCTTTCCCCTCTCTGTCCTCCCTTCCTCTCTCCATTTCTCTCTGTCCCACCCAACAATGACAACATCTACACCAATAATTACAACAGTAAAACAAGGGCAACAAAAGGGAATAAATAAATATTTTTTTAAAAAAAGAAAGAAAAGGATTCTGGGAAGGAGGACAGGGAATGAGGTGGGGAGAGGTCTCCCAGGTCCTGGTACATGGTAATGGAAAAGACCCCAGAGACTATTTTGTAGGTGCCTGTCATGGCTAAAGGAGAAATGTGCCAAGAACTTTACTTTTAACCAGTAACCACACAACAAAAAAGAAAGAAAGGGATTTGGGAGTGGATTCAATTAAAAAAAAATCAATATGAACAACTAAAACATGTGAAAAGAGTGAATCTTAGAGAAACTGGAAAGAGGAATTGAAATGTATAGTTTGAGATATACTCTGAAAAATTCTACAGGGTGAAATCGAAATGTCCCAGTATGCCCTATGTCAACTGCATGCATAAATTCATAGGCAATGGAATCAATAAGTCATACTGATGAGTGATTAGAAGAATATACAATATAAATTTAACCTATATTGGGGCTGGGCAGTGCTGTACCTGGTTGCCAAACATGTTTCAGTGCACAAGGACCTGGGTTCAAATCCCTGGTCCCCACTGGCATGGGAAAAGCCTTGCAACTGGTGAATCAGGGCTGCAGGTGACTCTCTGTCTCTCACCTTGATCACTCCATTCCCTCTCTATTTCTGGCTGTCTCTAGCCAATGAATAAGGATCTTTATAAAAGAGATTATGGTAGAACTCCAAAGCCCTTCAAAAAATAAAAAGCCTTTGCTTTATTATTTTATCACCCTTTTGGATGATGCCCCTGCTGACCTAGGAATCTTGATAAAGAATTGTTCCTGTGTCTGTTAGCCTTTTGGATCTCTTCTGTAGTGAAAGTTCTGTTCATATCCACTGCCTATTTTTGGATAGAGTCATTTTCTTTTTTGTTTGCTAAGTTTGCTGAGCTATTTGTACATTAGGGTTACTGGTCTCTTGTCTGATGTATGGCATGTAAAGATCTTCTCCCATTCTGTAAGGGGTCTCTGTGTTTGTGTGATAGTTTCTTTGGCTGTGCAGAAGATTTTCAATTTGATATAGTCTCATTGGTTTATTTCTGCTTTAGTCTTCCTTGCAATTGGGTTTGTGTCATCAAAGATGTCCTTGAGGTTTAGGTGGGAAAGTGTGGACTCCACTATCTTGAGAAATTTCCCATCTGTTCCCATTTTTTATGGTGTTTTGAGCATGAATGGGTCTTGGGTTTTGTCAAAGGCTTTCTCTGCATACATTGAGATAATCATGTGGTTTTTGGTTTTTCTTTTATTGATGTGGTGAATGACATTGATTGACTTACGGATGGATGTTGAACCAGCCTTGCATTCCTGGGATAAATCCCACTTGGTCATGAAGAACAATATTTTTGATATACTGCTGTATCTAGTTGGCCAGGATATTGTTTAATATTTTGGCATCTATGTTCATCAGCGATATTGGTCTGTAGTTTTCCTTTATTGTTGTATTCCTATCTGTTTTTGGTATCAGGGTGATGTTGGCTTCATAGAAGGTGGAATGGAATGTCCCTGTTTCTTCGACCTTGTAGAAGAGCTTTAAAAGTACAGGTATTAACTGTTTCCTGAATTTTTTGTAGTATTCATTTGTAAAGCCATCTGGTCCAGGATTTTTGTTGTTGGAAAGATTCTTAATAACTGTTTTGATTTCTTTGTCTGTGATTGATGCATTTAGGTTTTGTAGTTCTTCTTGGTTCAGGTTTGGAAGGGCATACGTTTAGAGGGATTCTTCCATTTCTTCCAGATTCTTTAGCTTGGTGGAGTATAGTTCTTCATAGAAGTTTCACATGCCTTTCTGGATTTCTGTGGTGTAAGTAGTGATATCTTCTCTATCCTTTACAATTCTGTTTATTTGAGTATTCTCCTTTTTTTTTTTTTTCCCTGTGGTGAGTTTTGCTAGGGGTTTGTCCATTTGTTTAATTTGTCAAAGAACAAAGATTT
This sequence comes from Erinaceus europaeus, assembly GCF_950295315.1. Classification (NCBI taxonomy): domain Eukaryota; kingdom Metazoa; phylum Chordata; class Mammalia; order Eulipotyphla; family Erinaceidae; genus Erinaceus; species Erinaceus europaeus. Next base: position 134,342,854 of record NC_080166.1, on the reverse strand, counting down.
GGCTTCATTGATCTTTTGTATGGTTCTCTTATTTTCAATGTTGTTTATTTCTGCTCTAATTTTAATGACTTATGTCCTTCTGGCAGCTTTAGGGTTCCTTTGTTCCTCTTTCTCTAAGTCCTTAAAGCATGCAGTTAAATCATTTATTTGAGCTTTTTCTGTTTCTCTAATGTGTGATTGTATGTCTGTGAGTTTCATTCTCAGTACTGATTTAGCTGTGTCTCAAATATTTTAATAGCTAGATATTTTGATAGTCTTCATTTTCATTTTTGTTTCCAGGAACATTTGAATTTCTTGCTTGAGTTCCTCTCTGACCCAGTGGTTATAAAGCAGCATATTGTTGAGTTTCCAAATTTTGTGACTTTTAATAGTTTTCTCTTTGTTGTTGAAAGTTAGTTTTACTCCACTGTGGTCTGAGAAGATACTTGAGATGATTTCAATGCTCTTGAACTTATTGATGCTGTATTTGTGGCCTAATATGTGGTCTATCCTTGATGATGTGCTATGCGGGTTTGAAAAGAATGCATGTTCCTGTTTTTGGTGGTGAAGAACTCTGGAAATATCCAGGAGATCTAGTTTGTCCATCACTTCATTTAACTCTCTTGTGTCTTTGTTGATTCTCTGCTTTGTTGATCTGTCTAAGTGTGAGAGTGAGGTGTTAAGATCTTCCGCTATTATTGTATTACTATTGCTGTATTTTTGTATTTCTTTCAATAGGTGTTTGATGTATTAATGTGGGCCCTCATTGGGTGCATAGATGTTAAAAAATATTAAATCTCTTGGTTGATTGATCCTCTAATCATTATGTAATGTCCTTGCCTATCTTTTATTACTTCATTTAAATTAAAGTCTATTGTGTCTGAGATGAGAATGGCTGTCCCTGCCTTTTTATGTGGCCCATTAACCATTATGATGGTTTTCCATCCGTTCACTTTAAGTCTGTGTTTGTGTGTTGGGTCAGGTGAGATTCTTGCATGCAGCGTATGGTTGGGTTGTATTTTCTGATCCATCTTCCCACTCTGTGCCTTTTAATGTATGAGTTTAATCCACTGACATTTATTGATATTATGAATTTAATGTATTCTAGTTCCGTTATTCAATTTTTTTTATTTGCTCTGATGTATGGCAAGTATTATGATGATGTTCTTATTTATAATAGGTCTTTTAGACCCTCTTTCAGGGTAAGCTTAGTGATGGTTGCCTCCTTTCACTGTTGCTTGTCTGATCATCTAGTTTGTATGAAAATCTAGCAGGATATATTATCCTAGGTTCAAACCCTTTTTCATTCATGGCTCAATATATATCTTGCCATTCTCTTCTGGATTTTAAAGTTTGAGTGGAGAAGCCTGCTGGAGAAGTCTTAAAGGTTTTCCCCTGTATGTGACTTTTTGTTTTTCTCTTGCAGCCTTTAGGAACCTATTTTTATCCTTACTTCTTTTCATTGTAACAATGATGTGTCTTGGTGTCTTCAGGTCTGGGTTTATTCTGTTTGGGACTCTCTGGGTCTCTTGAATCTTAATGTCCTTTCTGTTGTTTAGATCTGGGAATCTTTCTTCTATTATTTCCTCTAAAATATTTGCTTCCCCTTCCTCTCTTTCTTCCTCTGGTTGGCCAATCATATTACTTGATTGCCCAATCAATGTTACTTCTTTTGAGATCATCCCATATGTCTCTGTTGTTGTTTTCAGTGTCTCTCAATCTCTTTCTGAGCTCTTTTATCTCTTTCTTAGTTTTCTCTAGCTCATCCTCTGTCTAGCTAATTCTGTTTTATGCTTCTGTTAGCCTGCTTTCCCTTCCCCCAGCTTCTTTCTTCAGTTCAGTTATAGTATTAGCTTGTTCTAATTGATTGGCCTTTTAGCTCAGCTAGTTCAGCTTTCAGTTCTCTAATTATCTCAAGGTAACTTGCGTTTTCCTTGAGGGTCTCATCTGTTGTTTCCCTAATTCTGATAGCCCTTCACTCCATAGTTGTCTTCATCTATGTGATTATTAGCTTCATTATCACTTGCATACTTTTCTTATCTATGGTTAATTCTGACTGATTTGGAGTTTCTTCTGGACTCCTGTCCTGATTCATTTAGGTAGCAGTTTTAGTTACTCTCGTTTTAACCATTATTATTATTATTATTTCTGTTCTGTTGTTCTTCAGTTGTTTTGTTTTGAGTACCAGCCACCCTATACTAAAGAACTTTCACAAGTGCAGTCATGAACCTCAGAAATTACAACAACAGCAACTGAAGCAATGACTGATGCAGTTCAATAAATACCAGTTAGCCAAACAATCCCTTTAAGTCCAAGAAAAAATAGCCACCTGAACCAAAAGAAAAAGAAAGAGAAAGGAAATAAGGGAGAGCAAGAATAGAAAATTATGCAAATCTACTTACTGTTCACTATAAATTCTAGGGATACCAAGAGTAGAAAGGGACGTAGAAAAGTGAGAGACACACACACAGTGAGTCCATTCTGCATCAGATTTCTTCCATAAAATAATTCACAAACAAGTATTAGTGAATTCAGAAAGCAAGAGAAGGAAGAAAAGAAAAAGAAAAAAAAAGAGCAGTGAAAGGAAATAATTTTTTTTTTTTTTGAATTAGCTAGGAGGAGAGAAAAAGTGGAGTGGAGGGAAGAGGGAGAGAGAAACAAATTCCTCTTGTGATAGATAGGACACCCAGTCACCAATCAATGGAAAAAACAACAAGTTAATTTTGGTCAACCTGAAGAAAGAGGAGGGAAAAGGGACACACACATATAATAATAGTAATAATAAAATAAAATAGAGTAGTAATAAGAAATAAAGTAAAACGGTCAGTCTGCTGTTTGGACCACTCTGGATTGGCTGTAGGCAACCCGAATAAGACAGCCAATTATAAGAAGTATCAAAATAATAATAATAATAATAATAATAATACCTGCAGGTAGTCACATGATATGTACTGTAAGGACCTGTGCAAGGATCCCTGTTTGGGCCCCAGTCTCCCTACCTGTAGTGTGTCACCTCATAAACTGTGACTCAGGTCTGCAGCTGTCTATCTTTCTCTGCCCTTTCTGTCTTCCCCTCCCCTCTTGATTTCTCTTCTGCCCTATACAAAAAGAAAAAAGAAAAAAAGGAAAAAATTCCATAGAAGCAGTGTGTTCTTACTGTAGGCACCAAGCCCAGAGTAATTCTGGGAGAGAGGACTAATCCCAGGCACAGAACTGAACGCACAGGGAAGCAGGACCAAGTCAGAGTCTCTGTGTTGATGGGAATATTTGCTAGAGTGTAGTAACCACAATTATTAAGGGCCAACCAGGAGTTCCATAACAAAACAAAAAAAAGCACATAAGAGGTAGGCCCTTGGTGCTTCAGAACCAACAAGCACAAATAAATGAATTTAAATAAATACAAGTTTTGATGTTTCCAACAAGTGAAATGATTAGTATAATAGAGACCAACTGGATAGCTCACCTAGCTAGATCTGGTCCTGTGTCATGAACATTACCCAGGTTAGTATCCTCCTTGCTCCAAACTGAAGAAAATTTCCATGTTGTAGTTTCTCTCTCTCTCCCTCCCCCTCCCTTTCCCCTTCTCCCCCTCCCCTCCCCCTCCCCTTCTCCTCCTCCCCTCCCCTTCTCCCCCTCCCCTCCCCCTCCCCTTCTCCCCCTCCCCTCCCCTTCTCCCCCTCCCTTCCCCCTCCTCCCTCCCCTCCCCTTCTCCCCCTCCCTTCCCCCTCCTCCCTCCCCCTCCCCTCTCCCCCTCCCTCTCCCCTCCCCTTCCCCTCCCCCTCTACCCCTCCCTTTCTCCCTCTCCCCCTCTCCCCCTCCCTCTCCCCGTCCCCCTCTCCCCTTCTCCCCCTCACTCTCCCTCTCCCCTTCCCCCTCTCCCTCTCCCTCTCCCTCTGTCTCTCCCCCCCTCCATCTCTATCACTCTTTATTTTTATTTATTTATTTTTTGCCACCAAGATTATTTCAGGGGCTCCGTGCCAGAATTACAAATCCACCAGACCCAGCAGCCATTTTTTTCCTTTTTTTTTTTTTAATTGGCTAGTAAAAAAGGAGAGCTTGAGAAGGGACAGGGAGAGAGAGAGGGAGAGAAAATTAAACATCTGTAAACCTGCTTCACCACTCACAAAACATCCCTGCTGCAGGTGGAGAGCCAGGCTCGAACCTGAATTCTTGAACTCTGTAATATGTGCACTTCACCAGGTGTGCCGCTACCTTTTCCCTTCTCCCTTTCTCTCTCTTAAATATTTAGTTTTTTATTGGTTAAAGTCAGAGAGATATTGAGAAAAGAGGTGGAGATAGAGAGGAAAAGAGACACACAGACATCTGTGACTCTACTTCTCCACTTGTGAAACTTTCCTTCTGCAGGTGGGGACCAGGGCCTTGAATTCAGGTCCTAATGCTCTATAATGTGGATGTTTAACCAGATGTGTCACCACCTGACCCTGCCCCCTTCTCTCTCTCCTTCTACTTCCTGTTTCTATCTCTTTCTAACTGAAAATCTTCCCCACAGCTGTGTACTACTGATGATATGTACATAATATCATTTCATATTTTTGAAGGTAGATTTTGTTTTTAAGATAACTAAGTCAAATCTATACATTCAGTAAGGAAGCCCTTCTAATCATATGTATGTATATATTTTTAATCAACTTTTTTTTAAGCAAACAAGCCCCAATAATGTGTCGAGCTATGTCATTTCATCTTTTAAGTGCCACAAGAAACTGAACCAAAAATCTGTATGAACTTTGTATTCTTCTCCATCCTAATTTTAAACTAATATTGCAGAACTAATGACAGCCTTGAGAAATGTTATTATCAACCCCAGCTGTCTCGTGCATCAAGATACCCTAAGTTATAACAACATTTTTAAGAGATGAAGCTCTGAATAAAATCCATCACAGACAAACTTCTGTTTTAGTGCTTTGGTAAACACCTTCACCTTGTGGTAATTCCTTTCATCCCCCCCCAAAAAAAAAAAAAAAAAAACAACAACCTGAGTTATTTGACTTATTTTCATTGTTGTCATTGTTTTTAATTTCTTGTTCTCAAATTGTTTTGTACTGAATTATTGTCCTTACCAAACAATTTTCATGCAATCTCAAAATTTGGACTGTCTCCAATTTGTTCACTTGCTAATCTTGCCTAATGGACTATTCCTGGGGTCTACACGTGGTAGGGTCATCTCTCCTTGATTCTCCACTTTCTTGAACATGAAAGTACAGCTTTCTTAGCTGAGACACATGTAATCAATTTTCAGTTGCAAAACAATTCTAACTCTAAGTTTCAGGTCCTTCCAAGATTCCTTACATGAATATGCCTACCCACTATCTCACATTAAACATCACACTATTTATACAGTAATCCTTATCTGTGAACACATTGTATGTGCCATTACATTCTAATACCAAGACATATGGGTCTGCTCATATATACTTTGCTTTGTCTTTTGTACTCCCACTATTTGTTGATTGTTACCAAACTTATAAAAAAAAAAAAAAACTCTATTGTTTTGGCCGGTTCAGGAAGTCACACTGTGAGTACGCAGAATCAGTGAATAATCTGTTTTTAAGAACATCACAAATGTCTTTATATTTAGCATTTATTGTGTTCTTGGTATGTAAACAATACTTTCTGCTTGCAATAGTAATTCATAGACCAGATTTAGAATATAAATATAGCAAAATTTGATATGAATTAGCAGAATATGAAATGAATGTGCTTGACATTAACTTCCAATGACCAAATCCAAGTAATTGGATTCACCTAATTGCCCACAACTTTAAATGTTTTAGGTAAAGTAATTGCCACTGGAGGCAGAGCCAAGATGGAGACTTGGAAAAAACAGCTAGCATGAGCTTCAAAACAAAGCAGCTTAAAACCTGGGATTCTCTGGAGAGGGTAGGTGACTGGGCCATTAGTAAGAGGGTGAACAAGGGATGGTCAGGTTGACACCAAAAATGGGTTCTATAACATAGTTTTGGGCTGGCAAACAAGGCAAAAAGGACAAAGAAAGTACAATCTTTGGCTTGATTATTTCGGAACTCAGTGTTCCTCTCCACCTCAGAACTAGCCTCCAGGAGCTGGCTGGATAGCCACTCCTAGCAGGCTTCCTGCTGAACTGTTTCCTTTACCAAAATTCCTGGTACAGCAGGGGTGTTATTCCAAGACTTTTTCTTTTTGTTTTCTTTCTTTTTTTTTTTTTTTTTTTTTTTTTTTTTTGGTAGCTGGAACTCTATTGGAATGACAAAATACCTGACCCAAACAAGGAATCCAGAGGTTGGGCCTCTAACACAATGGGTTAAGTGTGCATGTTACAAGCCTCCAGCTCCCCACCTGCAGAAAGAGTAGTTTCAAAAGTGATGAAACAGGTCTGCAGGTGTCTGTCTTTATCTCCCCTCTCTGTCTTCCCCTCCTCTTTCGATGTCTCTATGTCCTATCCAACAACAACAACAAGGACAAAAAAAAAATTTGGGATAAAACAGCCTCCAGGAGCAATGGATTCATAATGCAGGCAACAAGTCCCAGCAACAACCTAGGAGGCAAAAAAAGGAAAAAACAATCAAACAAGGAATGCCCAGGATGAGGTAAAAGAAAATTCCCTGTGTTTCACAAGATCACTTTAAAAAACTAAACATCAAATAAAGCTGAATATTTATTTCTCAAGTATGTGAACAAATGCATTATAAACTGTTTACCAAAACAAAGAAACAGTTAAAATAAGAGGGTGTGATTGTGAATTGAAGGCAGCTATAGATGTGAGAGAAACAGAAATGTAGGTGAAATTATGCGTATGTTCAGTTTCTTGCGTGAAATGATTTTATGTGTGTGTGTGTGTGTGTGATATTAGATGCCATCATGTAATAAAAGAAAAAAAAATAAAGGCTATATATGTCAACATTTGCAAATAATCTATCAAGGACACACACAATGTGGCACTTGCAAATGTTTTGACAAGTATAAATAATATACCCAACACATTATTTAGTGAATTACAGAAAATATATTTTTTATTTGAATTTCATTTGTATTTGATTTTTTTCTGTATTTAAGATGAGATGCATTCAAGTTGTTGCCAGGGGACTGTCAGTGTATCACTCTGTAGTCATGGAAATCGTAAGGAATTACAGGTTGGGGAATTCAGGGCCTAGGATACCTATATAAATAACTCACAGAGATATTGGACACAGCACTTTAACTTCTTCAGTTGCCTCATTAGTGAAATTAGGAATTGAATTAAGTGTTCTCTTACGTTTCTTCCAATCGCAATATTTTGTTTAAATGTGACCTTAATTTGTTGTATATACAAAGTTTGAAATAATATTGAGGAAATTGGATTGCTTTGGAATTAAGGTAAACTGCAAAGCATTTCTTTAGAAATTATGGTTTAGGGGGCTGGGCCTTAGTGCAGTGGGTTAAGCCCATATAGTAGAAATTATATATATACATACTCTTGGTATGTTTTTGTTAATAAATTTACTTTTTTAAATGTCATTTGAATAATCTAACAAAATGCTGATAGATGGTTTTTGTACTGTGATGTTTTGCCAAACATCAAAGAAACAAATTAAGATTCCCTGTTTTAGTGTCATTACTTTGCGAAATGAATCAGTGCTGGAGGAACTAATACACTAAGTCTAATATTTAAAAGTTAATGTACTTGCCTGATGTAAGCAATTTACGGTTTACATATGAATCGAATTCAGGCCTATTTCTTTCTCTTTCCACTTACCGGAAAGAAGTATTAACAGCTAAACACTGAACTTTTCCAAAGTTCAAAACCTGCTCCTTCCAGGGACAGTTGTATATGCAGCTGAACAAAAAGAAAATAAGATTGAGAAGGAGCATGCTTCATAGAAATAGTAGGTGATAAAACATCACATTTCCAAAAATTGTCTGTCTCCATGTCAAGTAAGATATGTGCATATGCTTGATTTAGTATTTGAGATTCAATGAGATAAATAATAGCGATTAAAATATTAGGAAATCTTTGGGTATGATTGCTTGCTGGGAATCTAAGAAATCACTAAGCTATATGAAAATATAAGCAGATGAATTGCCCATTAAATATAGTAATTTCCCTTGGAAACTGATTTTGACAGAGTTCTGACTTTTAAGAGAACCATATTATTACTATGCCTGGTGTAACTGTCAAATGTGTGAAAAAAAAAAATTAGGTGATTCACAAATTTCTTTCAAACATAGCTCCCCTCCCCTGTTAGCTTTTTATTTTAATGGGCAAGAGTTTCGTTTTTATTTATTTTTTTTGAAAATGTCAAAATGTTTCTTATGGAGATAGTTTTGTGGTATTTTACCATTTTTATTATAATGGTTTCTGATAAATGGACATTTATATCAGTCAACTAAACTTAATGTTGCATGCACCTAATGTAGTAGTAAGAGCAATACATTATGACTTAGGGTATATTTCCATAGCTTCATTTCTCTTAAACCTGTTTTATTCATTCTTCCTTATTTCAGAGTGAGAGGGTGAGAAAGAGAGGCTGCTACACCAGCACCATGACACTAACTTGTGGTGCTGGGGTTCAAGCCCAAACTACTCAAATGGCCAGGCACAGTCCTGACCCAGTGACTTATCACTTACTCCACAGAATAAGATATTGAATACACACCATTTCTTTCCTTCTCCTTTCTTCATTCTTTGACCTACTGTGCTTAAAATATTCCATTGATGACTAATATATCTGCCCAGAAGGGATAGAATTATGAACTACTTGACTATAAGCAGGATCAATCATGTCAGCAGTATGTACATTCTCCCTGGTTTCCATCAGGCTTATCACGTTAGAGATTGACTCCCTGTATCAGTTTGTTAAGCATGACTCCATGATTCCATGCTTTATCACTTAAGGATAGCCAATTGTTACTGTCCTTTCACGGATGACCCTATCTCATGCACAGCAAATCTGAGACCACCAATTTTTAATAGTTAATTTTTTGTATTATCTTTATGTATATACTGGATAGAGATAGCCAGAAATTGAGGGGGAAGAGAGAGATAGAGAGGGAGAGAGACAGAGAGACACCTGCAGCACTGTGTCACCACTCAGAAAGCTTTTCCCCTACAGGTGGGAATGGGGGGTCTCAAACCTGGGTCCTTGTGTTTATTGTTTTTTTTTTCCTCCAAGGTTATCAGTGGGCTCGGTGACTGCACTATGAATCCACTGCTCCTGGAGGCATATTTTCCCATTTTATTGTCCTTGTTGTGCTTGTTGTAGTTGTTATTGGCATAGCTGTTGTTGTTGTTGGATAGGACAGAGAGAAATCCAGAGAGGAGGGGAAGACAGAGAGGGAGAGAGAAAGATAAGCACCTGCAGACCTGCTTCACTGCTTGTGAAGGGACCCCCTGCAGGTGGGGAGCTGGGGACTCTAACAAGGATCCTTATGCTGGCCCAACTGACTCATCTTCGTCCCACAAAGTATCAGCTGAGGTCTCTTGAAAAAGATTAGCAATTCCCCTTTCCGGAGGTTCCCAGACATGAATGGTTTCTGGCCAGTGATCTGGTCTACAGGTTGGGAGTATCAGGTGGGACCAACTTTGCTCAATATGGTGGCATCTCTCTGTTATGACTCTTGTGTTTGTGTATATTCTCACCTATGTTGATTCAATTATTTTTTCCAGAGACAATGTTCAGGGAAATGTACTGGCACATATTATTCTGTGATCATCTGTAGCAATCAATAACTCAAAGTTCCTTATAATTATTTTTCTGTTTTCTTAATTACATTTTTTTAAACAAGAGTACTTCTGGTGGTGTGGGATAATGAACCTGGGACCTCAGATCCTCAGGCATAAAAGTCTGTTGGCATAACCATTATGCTATTTATCCCCTCCCCTTAATTGCATTTTACATACTTACATGTATACTATCATACTTTTGTTATTTTATATTCTTTGGTTATGATTTTTAAATAATTTTATTGAGAAAATAATGGTTTAAAGTTGTTGGAAAGTTATTTTTAATTGTTTTTATATTTATTTAGTTTTCCTTTTGTTGCCCTTGTTTTTTTATTGTTGTTGTAGTTATTATTGTTGTTATCACTGATGTCGTCATTGTTAGATAGGACACAGAGAAATGGAGAGAGGAGGGGAAGGCAGAGAGGGGGAGAGAAAGACAGACACCTGCAGACCTGCTTCACCGCCTGTGAAGTGACTCCCCTGTAGGTGGGGAGCCAGGGACTGGAACCTGGATCCTTATGCCTGTCCTTGTGCTTTGTGCCACGTGCGCTTAACCCACTGTGCTACCGCTGGACTCGGAAAGTTATTTTTTTAAAAAATCTTTTCAATTGAGGGCTTAATGGTTTGCAGTGTAGTTGTTGACATATGGTACGCTAGCTCCTCTCTCTTAGAAAGTTCTCTGCCGAACACTTGCACACAACTTAGGTCTTGTTTCATCATCAGGCAACAAGATTCTCTTTGAACCCTCTTTCCCTTTCTTACCCAGAGTCCTTTGGTTCAACAGACCCTTCCCTGTCCAAGCTTCACATTACTATGTGTGTCTTTCCTCTCTGTCCTTATTTGTTGGGTTTCACCAGTAAGTGGGGTCATTTGGTATCAGTCCTCCTATTTTTTGTTTATCTCAATTGACACGATGCTTTCAAGTTCATTCTAGATGAGGTGAAGAGGTCATTCGAGTTTTTATAACTCAATCTCTTTACTACCTGGCTAGTTCTTCATCTCTTTAACCTATCTCCTTATTTTTCTCCTCCTTTCTTGCCTTCTCCTTTTTTCATCCTTCTCCTCCTCCTTCTTTCATTCTTCTTATTATATTTGTGGAGACTAGACCCTGTGTAAGTTTCTGTACAATTATACTGTACTGAACTGACACTATCATTTCTCTTATTGCAAATAGAAATAGAAGGAGAAAGAAAAAGGGGAAAGAAAGACACTCCATATCACTTCACCATCTATGATGGCTTCCTCTGGTGCCATCCGCACTGCTCCCATGTGATTCTAGGTTTCATATTCAGGTCCTCATACATAAGGTAACTTGAATTCTACTAGTAGAGTTGTCTCCATGATCTGACCTCTTATTATATAGCCAATCCCCTTACAGTGCTTATTCTGCCTCTTTCAGAAATTATTCTCTTGTTTGATTAGTTTAATGTAACTAGACATATGTCAGCATAATGTCATGTATTCTTTCTTTTATTTATTTTTTTCCTTTTTTTAAAATGAGACAGTTATGGGAGTCAGGTGGTAGTGCAGTGGCTTAAGCACACGTGGCACGAAGTGCAAGGACAAGCATAAGGATCCGGGTTCGATCCCCCAGCTCCCCACCTGCAGGGGATTCGCTTCACAGGCGATAAAGCAGGTCTGCAGGTGTCTTGTCTTTCTCCCCCCTGTCTGTCTTCCCCTCCTCTCTCCATTTCTCTCTATCCTATCCAACAACAAAGGCATCAATAACAACAGTAATAAAAACAACAAGGATAACAAAAGGGAATAAGTAAATATTTAAAAAAAATTAGAAATGAGATGGTTAGCATTATTTTCTCTTTTATTATCATCCTTGCATCTTAATTTTGAAAGACTTTTCCACAGGTCTACATGTACATATGTGCATAGGAACATTTTGTAGAAGATTATAGTTAAATTAATAATAGGTATACATTAGAGACAATTTGTCAGTGCTACTGGAAAATGGCTTTTGAATAAAGAAATACAACTACTTTCACAAACAGCTCTCTATCCTTTTTTTAAAACATTATGCTATTAAAATTATTAAATAAATAAAGATTGATTAGCATCAGAAACAGGGACTTACATTGTTGTTTTTACTTAATACTCCATTCCAAACCATGCTATGGTTAACATATCTTAAAAGTGGAAATGTTGGGAGTCCGGCGGTGGCAGTGGGTTAAGCGCACGTGGCGCAAAGCACAGGGACCGGCATAAGGATCCTGGTTCGAGCCCCCGGCTCTCCACCTGCAGGGGAGTCGCTTCATGGGCGGTGAAGCAGGTCTGCAGGTGTCTATCTTTCTCTCCCCTCTCTCTCTGTCTTCCCCTCCTCTCTCCATTTCTCTCTGTCCTATCCAACAACAAAGCAATGTCAACAATGGCAATAATAACTGCAAAGAGGCTGCAACAACTAGGGCAACAAAAAGGGGAAAAAATGGCCTCCAGGAGCGGTGGATGCATGGTGCAGGCACCGAGCCCAGCAATAACCCTGGAGGAAAAAAAAAAAGTGGAAATGTTAGTCTGCACTAATTCTAGGTCCACTCATTGCAGACTAATGTGTACCTTTTACTTTGAGGTATATATTTTCCCCTAAATTATGGATACCTGTGGACATGTACAATATCTATATCTAGGTTCTGTAACTTTGTTAGGAAGTGAGCCCTTTGAAATGGAACTGGGAAGTCCCATGACTGAGGGAAGCTGTCACCAGAGTGTTGGGTCTGGGGGTTGGCATCTCAGGCCTGGTATCTGTGGACACAGTCTGAAGTGAAACATGGAGAGGTGGTACTGATTTCACTGATTTGGTTGAGGCCAGAAGATGCAGTATCAAATTGTAGAAATTAAGAGAAGTGGGAGTCTGGCAGTAGCGCAGCGGTTAAGCACAGGTGACACAAAGCGCAAGGACTGGCATAAGGATCCCGGTTCAAGCCCCCGGCTCCCCACCTGCAAGGGATTCGCTTCACAAGTGGTGAAGCAGGTCTGCAGGTGTCTGTCTTTCTCTCACCCTTTCTGTCTTCCCCTCCTATCTCCATTCTCTCTATCCTATCCAACAACAATGACATCAATAACAACAACAATAATAACTACAACAATAAAACAATAAGGGCAACAAAAAGGGGAAATGAATAAATAAATATTAAAAAATTTTAAAAAAAGAAATTAAGAGAAGCATGAAGAAAAACATGCAAAGTCCCAGATGAATAGATATGACCCCTAGGTCATATCGACTGGGTTTAAAGTTAACAGTATTTATTTATTTTCCTCATATTTGGGAGCTACTCTCTGGCCTGATCCTGATCTCTAGGCCTCAAGTCTGCTCTCAAGTCTGACACCAGACAATATTTTTACCTGTCCAGCATGTTAGATATTTGGCTCAGGCAAAAAACTACTAAAGTCATGGGTCCCTTGGAATATGCCTAAAATAGACTTCCTAGCTTTTTCCATCACAAAGACCCTTCCTTCCATCTGCTCTATTCTTACCTTTAGATTCATGATTAATAAATAATTTGTTCTGCTTTATATCTTAACACTTTTCAGTTACCAATTTTCAGATTCCATCATGATGCCACCCTGACTTCCATGGGCAGATAACCTCACCAATGTGTCCTGAAACCTTACCTTCCCAGAATCCTATCCCACTAGGGAAAGATAGAAACAGGTTGGGGGAATGGATGCACCTGCCAATGCCCATGCCCAGTGGAGAAGCAATCACAGAAACTATAACTCCCACCTCTACACCCCATAAAGAAATTTGATCCATGTTTCCAGAATGACAAAGAATTGGGAAACTTCCAATGGAGGGGATGGGATACAGAACATTGGTGGTGGGAATTATATGGAGTTTTACACCTCTTATCTACAATCTTGTTAATAATTATTAAATTATTAATCAAAATATATAGACATAACCAACAGTGAAAGATTATGGAATATTAACATTGAACATTTTTTTTGAGATTCAACCCATGGACATGGGAAATAAAAGTAACAGTAAATAAATGGGATTGCATAAAACTAAGAAGCTTCTTAATATTAAAATCAAAGTACACAAGGATAATATGGCAACTCAATAATTGGGAGAATATATTTGCACATAACAACACAATCCAACAAATGACTGATATCAAACATCTATAAAAAAAAAACTTATACAACTTAACAAAAGACAGAAAGCAATATCCAAACAAAAATATGGTTGTGGGCAGAGGATGTAAACATAATATTCACTACAGAAGTGATCCAGAAGGCTAACAAAAATATGAACAATTGCTCCATCACTGATTGTCAGAGAAACGCAAATAAAGACAACACTGAGGTACTACTTCACCCCTGTGAGAATGTCATACATCAAAAATAACAGCAGCAAAAATGCTGGAGAGGTTGTGGGGACAAAAAGAACCCTCTTACACTGTTGGTGGAAAAGTAAATTGGTCCAACCTCTGTGGAGAACAGTCTGGAGAACTCTCATAAGGCTAAAAATAGACATCCCATATGATCCAGTAATTCCTCTCCTGGGGATATATCCTAAGGACTCCATTACACCCAACCAAAAAGACATGCGGACACCTATATTCATACCAGCACAATTCTTCATAGATAGAATCTGGAAGCAAATCAGGTGCCCAACAACAGTTGAGTGGCTGACAAAGCTGTGGTATATATGCACAATGGAATACTATGCACCACCTTCTCTCACCCATCTTGGATGAAGCTAGAAGGAATTATGTTAATTGATGTAAGTCAGAGAGATGAAGATGAGTATGGGATGATCTCACTCATAAACACAAGTTGAGAAAGAAGAACACACATAAAGGGAAACTCATAGCAGAATCTGAGTTTGGAGTAGGGCACCAAAGTAAAAAAATCTCTGGGTAGAGGGTGAGGATGTTCAGCTTCACTAGGGGCTTAGTATTTCAAAGATCAAGTCATTATTAGAAATGTTTTACCAATTTGAGCTCACGGTTAAAATTCAATCTGATTGCCAATTTGAAGTTTTCAGTGCTTAGAGTGAAGGAAGATATACTCAGAGCTATGCCCTATGCATCAAGAAGTTTGAGACATTCAATTCATTTCCCCTCTCGTATTAATTAGTTATTTGTGAGACTGTAAGTTAATAAGAGTGTATATTAACACCATTCTCACCACCAAAGGTCTGTGCCGCCCCCCCCACACAGTGAAGCAATTGGCAGTCAGATTGAATTTTAACCATGAGCTCAAATTGGTAAAACGTTTCTAATAATGACTTGTTCTTTGAAATATTAAGTGTCCTAAAAACTTAGACCAGGGAGAACAGAAGCAACTGGTGGCATTACTTTATAAGATACAGCTATATGTAAATAGCATAAAAGGACATGAATTATGGTGAGGTCTTGTATGATATAGTTCTTGTATGAGGTTTTATATGACAGCAAATCCTAATAATGGAATTTTCAAGTTAATTCAATAGCCAAATAATTTGGATATTGCAATAACTGTCAATTGCCTTCTTAAACCCTAAGAAAGTAGAAACCTTCCCATTCTCTATTAAGCCCGTGCATATCCCAGTCCTGCAACCTCTTGGGTGGGGCTCATTTTCCTGAATGCTTCTCTCCATTCATACCAACACCTGCAGATCCCAACCTAATCAATGCAACCAGTACCATCTCAGCATGCTTCACTTCTGACTGTGCCCAGAGACTTCAGTAACAGAATGTCAGCCTTTCAGCTTCATTACTCTGGTGAGACCTTTCCTAGCTCATGGGACTCCTTAATTCCATTTTGGGTGGTACACTTCTTAACAAAACCTCAAAGCCTAGATATAGACCAGGGCCCATGAGATAGAGCATGCGTACATGTGTCTACAACTTAGGAGAAATGAATCTTAAAAGAGAAGTGCAAAATAATTTGCAGTAAGTCAGTAAATGAAGCAAGCAAGTAGAAAGACCTAATAAGACACCTTAAAGTACCTAATGAAACAGTTTCTACTTAGACCTAGATACCTTCCTCACAAACTTCCTATTATACATCCTTCAATCATTCCAAAGCTAACCTTGTCAGACAAAGTAAGGACTACAAAATCTGAATAAGGATGGGGGGGTAGGCGGTGGCACACCTGGTTGAGTGCACACATTAACGTGCACAAGAACACAGATTCAATCCCCCAACCCCCACCTACAGGGGGAAATCTTCCCAAGTGGTGAAGCAGGGCTACAGGTATGTCTCTCTGTCCCTCTCCCCTCTCCACCTGCCCCTCTCCTCTCAATTTTTCTCTGTCTCTATCCAATAATAATTTTTAAAAAATCTATTTTAAAAAAGAAAACAGGTGAATAAGGACAAGAGACTGGCATACTTTAATTATGACTCTTTAATTACTACCAGACCACCCCATCACCTGAGTTCCTAGTCAGGGAGTTCTAGAATTTCCACACAGATATGATGGGTCTAGACCCAGAATAGATCCCTCTCATGACTATCACTGGTCATCTTCATCAGGAACAACATAATGGACTTCTTTGTGGGCCCTCATAGGACCTTGCCCTCAAAGTGGATCAACAATGGTAGGGACTGACTGTTCCATTCTCCAAAGGGAAATTGAATAACATACTCTACCTACCACCCTAGGAAGATGAGTCCTGAAATTACTGCAGCCTAAAATGTTCCTAGCCATGACCACAGAATGCCAGATCAGACCTACAGGGATTCAGAGGTTGCACAGGCTCCTGTGCCAAATATGGGCCCCAGCTCAAATCGATAGGGTATAGTTAAAAATATTTGTATACTTTCCCCATATTTGGGAGCTACTGTCTTCCCTGATCCAGGTTTCTAGTTCTTTTTTCAACTCTGACACCATCTCCTCAGACAATAACCTGGAACCACCTGCATATTAGATGTCAGGCCCAGGTAAAAACTAGTAAAGTCATGGGCCCCTTGGAATAGACCTAAAATAGGTCTACTAGCCTTTTCCAAAATGGAGACCCCAAATATTCATCTGCAATATTCTTGCCTTTAGGTTCATGATTTGTCAACAATTTGTTCTGAATTATGTCTTTTTTTTTTTTTTTTTTTTTTTTTGCCTCCACGGTTATTGCTGGGTCTCGGTGCCTGCACTATGAATCCACTGCTCCTGGAGGTCACCTTTCCCATCTTTTTGTCCTTGATGTTGTGCTTGTTGTAGTTGTTATCGGCATAGCTGCCGCCATTGTTGAACAGGACAGAGAGAAATGGAGAGAGGAGGGGAAGACAGAGAAGAGGAGAGAAAGACAGATACCTGCAGACCTGCCTCACTGTCTGTCAAGCGACCCCCTGTAGGTTGGGACCCAGGGGCTTGAACTGGGATCCCCACGCCAGCCCCTGTCCCACGCCGCTTCCTGTGATCAACCAGTGACACCGCCCAACTCCCTGTTCTGCATTATGTCTTAACTCTTTTTCAGTCACCAGGTCCCAGATGCTACCATGATGTCAAACAGACTTCCCCTGGGCAGATGACCCCACCAATATGTCCTGGAACCCCCACCTCCCCAGATCCCTGCCCCACTAGGGAAAGAGAGAGACAGGCTGGGAGTCTGGATCGACCTGCCAACACCCATATTCAGCAGGGAAGCAATAACATAAGCCAGACCATTCACCTCCTGCACCCCATAATGACCCTGGGTCCATACTCCCAGAGGGATAAAGAATAGGGAACCTATCAAGGGAGAGGATTGGATACGGAGCTTTAGGGGTGGTATTGTGTGGAAATGTGTTGGGACCATGTGTAAGCCTGATAGAGCTTAGGGAGAAGCACCCCCATCCTTGGATGGAGGTCTGAGAAGATAACCTCTTGGTAAGTCTCTCTCAACCGAGGTGAGCATAAGGGGGGAAAATCAGACTTGGTTCTTTCCTTCTTGACTCTCAGGCCCACAGAAACCCCAGTACTTCCCTCCATTAACTGCAGGTCACCTGGCCGCAGATTCACTTATTCAAAGTCACCTTCTGATCACAGAAGAACACACCTTATCACACACTCCATCACACACCTCAGACCCCAGAAAAGAGAAATTCCAATCTATATGGCTCTTTGATATCCATCTTCTCTCTGTCTCACCCTACGGGTTTAACCCCTATGCTTCTCTCAAATACCTTTGGATAATAAGTTGCTTGCATCATGGAAAATAACTGTCTTGTATCTCATCAATTCCTGTCATACCAGCCCCCTACCTTAGGGGCATGCCGACTGTTAATAAACCTGTAATTTCTGACATATTTCAGTAATATTCCCTTCGTTTGCTTTTCTATTTAACTCATGTCCACTTTGCTAATAAAAGGACTCTAGGATTCTGGGATTCTAGGACTCTGATTCTAGGCATGCTAAGAGTCCCCTGGTATCTTTTACTTCGTGTCACCTGTCGTGAGCGAGAAAGAACCAGCCAGTTACCTTTCCCCTGGAGACCACCCCAAACCAGAGAGAGAGAGATACCGAAAGAAATGTACCCCTCTTATCCTACTGTCTTGTCAATATTTCGATTTTATAAATAAAAATAAAGAAATAAATAACAATGTGGGCTAAAGAATTGAAAAGACTATAAAGAGGAGATACATATGACCCACAGGCATACGAAAAGAATGGTCTGCTTCACTAATCATTAGAGACATGCAAATTAAAACTACAGAGATTCCACCTCACACCTGTGAGAATCACCTACATGAAAACATAGGAGATGTCAGGTGTTAGTGAAGTTGTGGAGAAGGAGTAACTCTGTTACAATGATGGTGACCATACAAACTGTTACAGCACCTTTGGAAGACATAGCAGTGTTCTTCAAAAGAGACTACCTTGTAGCGCAGCGGGTTAAGTGCAAGTGGCGCAAAGCACAAGGACCGGCATAAGGATCCCGGTTCGAACCCCGGCTCCCCACCTGCAGGGGAGTCGCTTCACAGGCGGTGAAGCAGGTCTGCAGGTGTCTGTCTTTCTCTCCACCTCTCTGTCTTCCCCTCCTCTCTCCATTTCTCTCTGTCCTATCCAACAACGACAACAACAATAATAGCTACAACAATAAAACAACAAGGGCAACAAAAGGGAATAAATAAATAAAATAAAGATAAAAATTTTTTTTAAAAAGAGACTACTTGTGTGTGTGTCCGAGATTATCCTATTTCTGACCTCCATTTAAAAATAACTGATCTTTCTAAATAACTGAAATGTGGCCCTTTTATTACGAAAATGTCATTGTCATAGTTAATTGATAGCTATAACCTACTACAGAGTAGCGTATCATTTTTAATGGAAAGAACTTAGCTAGAGCCCAATTAGTACAAGGCAAGTAGGAAGCAATTTCACAGTCAAAATGTCACCAAGGTTCACTTTATGTTTTTGTCCTCTGGTAAGTGAATTTTTAAAGTTACATACTTAATCGCTAAATACACATGATTATTTTGAGACCTGTCTATCATTAAAAATCAAAACTTAATAAAAATATTTAATGAAAAATCCCAGATATAGTACCTATCTGTAAATATAATAAGGAATTTTGAAGTTTCGTGAAATTGTTTCATGTTGGTGTCATGCAATGTATATTCCAGGTAAATTTCAACATAGAAAACTCTCTATTCATTACAACATCAGAAAATATAATTAAATAATGAGGGTTGAAATACAGTTGTTGTTAAAATTTGTAGGCTCTTGCCGTGCTGGTTAGCTTCACGGGCGGGTAACAGAGACGCGGAGACAACGGCTGGGCAGGGAAGCTGTATTTCTTTATTCAGGAACAACGATTCATAAACTAAGACAAACTAATCACCAAACAGAACTCTGCTGTCTCTTTGCGGCGGCACAAGCACTCTCTCTTACTCTCGAACTCAGGAACCCAGGAACTCTCCAACTCTGGAACTCTGGAACTCTCATACTGGGGAACCCTCTGAAACTCTGGCACACTGGAACTCTCTCTTACTCTGTAACCCTGAAACTCTCGAACTCAGGAACTCAGGAACTCTCGGACTCAGGAACCCTCTCTCGGGGTTCCTTGGGGCGGGGCCAAGCGGCCTGTGAAATTAACAGGACTGATCCAATTCTCTTGGCGGGGGAGGGCTAGAACAAACCAATGTAAAGCGTACGACATACAGTAAAATAAAAGATGGTTTTAGATGTGATCCAGTGGGTAGACTACAAGATTTGCATTCCTGTGGTCCCTGGTTCACCTACTCTCTCTCTCTCTCTCTCTTCATCGTTCTCTTCCTCCCTCACTTTCTCAAAAATTTGAAAATAATTTTCAGCAGAAAAGAGACAGGAAAAGATAAACATGTTTGCTCATAATATCCATAGGACTACATCTCTTAACAATCTTCAGGGATTAGTAATCCCCCCCCCCTTTTTTCATTTTCTATTTTGGTTTTTGAATTTAGCATTTATCCTGAATTTCATTACAAGTCAGAACCAATGTGTTTTTATATATATATTTATATGACATGTAAAATATGGATGGATTTGGAGATAATTTTTAAATCAACATGAAATATTTGAAAGAAAGAACATTGTTAGCTTTACCTTAATATTTCCATAAATTGGCAATGGTTGATTTTTTCATAAATAGGCACCTAATTGACATTTAATCAAGCACACACAAGAGTATGTTAAATATAAATTAATTACTGTATGTTAAAAATACTCTAATTTTATGGTGTGTAAACATGTAAGTGCATTTTAGTTACCATTTAATTAGTGATTTCACAGAGTATAAATGTATAATTACCTAACAATCCACTACCTTTCCCAAGACGTCATTTTTGAGGTTAAATATGATCTAAAGTTAATTAGACGTGATTTCTACAATAGTACTTCAAAAGTTGTAAATGATTTGTCCCATCTATTTCACTTCTGAATTCAGTCACCCTCACAGTAATGCATTTGGAAGTTTAATGTGCATAAGGACTACTTACAAATGCACAGCTAAATAATCATGATTTGATTACTCAGTTCAATTCAACATCAAGTATTCAGAGAGAATACCAAGACATAGGTCCTGGCTGGAAGGATAAAATGTAACCTAATGATAAAAGCTAAGTGAGGTAGAATGGGACAGGAAAATCCCCGTTTAAAATGTAAATTTCCATGAATGTATGCCAATATAAATAATTCACTTACATGTTTCCTATATATTTTTTTATTCTGCCTTTCACTGCTCAGTACTTTTCTTAACATAGGTTTTCCTTTATCATCAATCTTTCCTAGCTTCTTTTATGTTCACATAAATAGCCTTGAATTTGTTGTGGAACAAAATATTGGTGTTCACTGACATTAGTCATTTTGGTCAGTGATAATCATTCTGTATTATTATTATTTTTTTTGTATCTGCATTTTGCAAACTTGTATGATCTTCAGACCTATTCACTCTACAGCGGATAATAACCTGCAACAAAAGCTCATTTCAGACTAAATCTTATTACTACACAAGTGCAAACAAGACAAGTTCTAAGATTCTGCCCCCGTTCGTGCTAGGAAAGCATTGTGTACAGCAAGTTCACCAAGGGTGGCTACAATAATATTCTAGCAACAAGTCTCATCTGACCTTCTAAATGGAGGTAGATTCTATGTCAGATTGTCTGGCAAGAGATTGCTTCAGAATCCTAATGCCCTCTTTCCACTCGAAGACTTCACATTCTGCGGAGAATGGAGTTCAGGAAAGATATAGTTTCTCTGGACGGTCTTTCTGGTGAGTGCATGGATCTGAAAGATTATTGCTTTCATTTTTTTTAATTTTATACATTTTATGAAGTTTATTTATTTGTGAAATGGAGAGACAGATAGAGCATCAATCAGGTACATGCATTGGCGGGACTTGAACTCGGGACTTCATGCTTAAGACTTTGATGCTGTATCGACTTCACTGTCTCCTAGGTTCCCCATGACACTCACGCTAACATCCATATTATAACTCTCAAGCCATCTAGAGGTGATCAAGCTAGACAGAGCTGAAGCATTTGGTTTAAGGGGTACTAGGTACTCGGTGCAGTTTAATTATTTAATTATTTAATTAAACATGGTGACTTCTGTCTCTTCTGGGAACTGAACCTGAACTTTCTGGAACCCCATTCAGGTAAATTCTTTATTCTAACACTGAATGATGTGTCTCTTCATCACTGCACACAAATATTCAAAACCAACTTTTAAGTGATAAACTAACATGCCATATAGTACACAGAGCTGTATATGATGAAATGATTGAATGAATTACAGGAAATATAGAGGATACATGATTAGTTTATAAGTATCATAAACTGTACTTTTTTTTTTGGGGGGGGGGGGATCAGTTCTGTGTTGCCCATACAGTTTATAAACATATGGAAACGACTGCTAGAAGCAAGA
This sequence comes from Erinaceus europaeus, assembly GCF_950295315.1. Taxonomy (NCBI): domain Eukaryota; kingdom Metazoa; phylum Chordata; class Mammalia; order Eulipotyphla; family Erinaceidae; genus Erinaceus; species Erinaceus europaeus. Next base: position 134,320,862 of record NC_080166.1, on the reverse strand, counting down.
AGGCAATGCTAGACACGTTTCAAGAGCCAAAGGTCAATTAGAAATACACACTCAGTGGCTTGGAACACAGATATTTTCCTTTTAACAATCAGTGATCAAATGCTGGTCTGTGCCTCAGCTAAACAAACCATTAAGAAAAGCAGATGAACTTCAAAAAGAGCGAAACTACAAGCTCTTCTCTGAACAGCTTTTTAATAATTTGGTTTTTGGAAACAAGGTTAAAAAAATAATTAGAGGCAACAGAAAGTTAAAATTGTAGAGCGACTTACATTTGAAGAAAATGGCAAGTTTTTTAGTATTTATTTTTGACATAAACATAACTACAGAGAGTTCAAAAAAGGAGAAATCACAAGTATTTAGAAAGTCTTTGTGGGGAACTGATTATGAGAGTAATAAAAGGACCCCCTGGCCGGGGTCGGGCTGTGGCACAGTGGGTTAAGCGCATGTGGCACAAAGCGCAAGGACCGGCAGAAGAATCCCGGTTTGAGCCCCCGGCTCCCCACCTGCAGGGGCGTCGCTTCACAGGAGGTGAAGCAGGTCTGCAGGTGTCTGTCTTTGTCTTCCCCTCCTCTCTCCATTTCTCTCTGTGTCCTATCCAACAACGAACTACATCAACAATGGCAATAATAATAACCACAAGGAGGCTACAACAACAAGGGCAACAAAAGGGGGAAAAAATGGCCTCAAGGATCAGTGGATTCATGGTGCAGGCACGGAGCCCAGCAATAACCCTGGAGGAATAAAAAAAAAAAAAAAACGACTCCCTGGACTCCCTGGCCAGCTGTGCATTTTAAGAAATTACAATGTCTTTGTCTGTCTCTCTCTATTCAGAAGTTAAGTGAACGAAGGCTGCTTTGAAGTATGTTTCCTGGAAGTTGGGCATAGCTTCTACAATGGGAGGAAGGGAGTAATCCATGTTGACATTTATCAATCTCCTCCAAGTTTCTATTAAATCACATTTGAAAACAGCACACGTGTATTTTATCACACAAACATAAAGCATAAAAGGAAATCAGATCCTCTCCTTACACTCTCTGGGTGGCTGTGGAACAAATGGTTGTTATCTAAGTATTGAAAACTTAATGTTCTAAAAACTCTAAGAGGGAATTCCAAGAGCTTCTTCTTATCTGAGTGATATGGACAGATGTTTGCCGCAACACAGATAAAACCTAACGTTGTAAAAATGGTTCATTCACATGACAATACAAGAGCTCTACCAGATTGTATATATATTGTTTTACTAGAGTTAGTATTATTTTTTCCAGTAAAATGGCTTAGCCACTAAAATGTTTTGTTGTTGTTGTTGCTGTTTAAGTTCAATCGTTTTGTTGTTGTAATTTATTTTTTTAATGTTCCAGTCTCCCTCTTAAAAAACAACAACAACAAAAAAAAACCTTTGTACAAGACATCCTCTTCTGCACCAGAATGAAAAGTTGAATCAGAACAGAACAACCCTGACTTCACCCCATAAATTCAGTTATTCAGTCGCCGCGCTCTAATTGAGATATTTTCCCATTCACAAAAGTTGGAGACAACCGTGATGTGTCACTCCTCCTCTTGCTGGCTCTATTGTTCTGACACATCAATTCTGTCTTCCTTTCAGAACACACAGACGCTTCTCCTAAAATAATTTAAAAAAGGAGGATGCTCCAACTTTTCTAAGAGATTGAAGACGGAGGAGGCGATGAGGATATTGAGAAATGAAACCTAGCTTAAGTTTCCTTATCCCTTCAGCCTGGCATCTTGGATGTTCTGATTATTGTTTAAAAAGATGATTCATTATTATTATTTCATTTATTGGAGAGGGAAGGAAGGGTGAGAGAGAGAGAGGGACAGAAAGAGATACTTGCATCATGAAGTGTTCTGATTCTTTTTTAAAATTAATTTATAAAATGGAATTATTGACAAGTCCATAGGATAAGAGGGGTACAATTCCACACAATTCCCATCACCAGAACTCCATATCTCATCTCTTCCCCTGATAGCTTTCCTGTTCTTTATCCCTCTGGGAGTATGGACCCAAGGTTATTGTGGGATGCAGAAGGTGGAAGGTCTGGCTTCTGTTATTACTTCCCTGCTGAACATGGGTGTTGGCAGGTCGATCCATATTCCCAGAGTGTGTGGAGTTTCTAAAGACAAAACAACCAGTCTCACAAGGAACTAAATTGTGTGTTTTTATTTCTGGGGGTGTGGGGGACATTGGATGAATGGATTACAGTACAGTGTTTGACACATGGGCACATACTTTCACCTCTCCTTGATAAGTGTCTGAGAGACAGTGTTTTCCCAAACATGGGTCCCCTCCCTGATTGTACACCATGACACCAATGCCGCTTTAGCTTATACCTTCTCCCGCTCAGAGTCCTTTGTTTCTATGCCATGCATCACAGTCAATCCAAGTTTTAACTTACATTTTCCTTTATTGTCTATTAGTTTCTAAAATTTCATCTATGCATGAGATGATCTATGTGTGGTCTTTCGTTTCCTAGCTTATTTCACTCAACATAGTACCTTCATGTTCTGACCAAGATTTGCAAAATAAATGACCTCATCATTTTAAAGACATTTTCCATGAAACGAATCCACTTACAAGGAAGACTAAGGCAAGTATAAACCTATGGGACTACATCAAATTAAAAAGCTTCTTCACAGCAAAAGAAACCACTACCCAAACCAAGAGACCCCTCACAGAATGGGAGAAGATCTTTACATGCCATACATCAGATAAGAGTTTAATAGCCAACATATATAAAGAGCTTGCCAGATTCAACAACAAGACAACAAATAACCCCATCCAAAAATGGGGGGAGGACTTGGACAGAATATTCACCACAGAAGAGATCCAAAAGGCCAAGAAACACATGAAAAAATGGTCCAAGTCTCTGATTGCCAGAGAAATGCAAATCAAGACAACAATGAGATGTCACTTCACTCCTGTGAGAATGTCATACATCAGAAAAGGTAACAGCAGCAAATGCTGGAGAGGGTGTGGGGTCAAAGGAACCCTCCTGCACTGCTGGTGGTCCAACCTCTGTGTAGAATTGGTCCAACCTCTGTGTAGAACAGTCTGGAGAACTCTCAGAAGGCTAGAAATGGACCTACCCTATGACCCTGCAATTCCCCTCCTGTGGATATATCCTAAGGAACCCAACACATCCATCCAAAAAGATCTGTGTACACATATGTTCTTGGCAGCACAATTTGTAATAGCCAAAACCTGGAAGCAACCCAGGTGTCCAACAACAGATGAGTGGCTGAGCAAGTTGTGGTATATATACACAATGGAATACTACTCAGCTATTAAAAATGGTGACTTCACCGTTTTCAGCCGATCTTGGATGGACCTTGAAAAAATCATGTTGAGTGAAATAAGTCAGAAACAGAAGGATGAATACGGGATGATCTCACTCTCAGGCCGAAGTTGAAAAACAAGATTAGAAAAGAAAACACAAGTCGAACCTGAAATGGAATTGGAGTATTACACCAAAGTAAAAGACTCTGGGGTGGGTGGGTGGGTGGGGAGAATACAGGTCCATGAAAGATTATGAATGACATAGTGGGGGTTGTATTGTTATATGGGAAACTGGGGAATGTTATGCATGTAAAAAAAAAAAAAAGAAGTAGAAACGCAAAGCAGAAATTGACTGAGTTTGGAGTATGGCACCAAAGTAAGAAAGCAGAAGTACACTAGAGTTTGCAGTGAGTACCTCCCTAATACTTCCTCTCCACTTTTCCAAGCTTTGGGTCCATGATTGCTCAACAATTTGCTGCAGTTTTTATGAGAGGTTCGTGAAATGACAGAGTGCGATCGAGAGTAACGCCAAGATAGACTGGCTGGGCTTCATGCCGGATTCTCGTATCGCCAAGCTGCACATTAAGCTCACGCGAGGCCAAGGCATGGTGTAGATGGAAAACAGATGATACTGTTTTTGCAGTGCTAGGGATTAGTCGCCATTTTTTACAGTAATCAGATATCAGAAACATGTCTTTCGTGAGTGTTTCCTCGAGGATGTCAAACTTGGATGCCTGAGTTACACAGCAGATGTCATCGGCGTAGATGAACTTCCTTGAAGAAGTTTCTGGGAGGTCATTGATGTAAATATTAAATAGCGTAGGAGCCAGAACAGAGCCCTGGGGGAGGCCACTTGAGACAAGTCTCCATCTGCTAGACTTGTCACCCAGATGCACCCGGAATCTTCTGTTTTGGAGAAGAAACGATATAGTGTTGGCCACCCATGGAGGCAGGCATCTTGAGATCTTGACTAGGAGACCATGGTGCATAACCATTATGCTATCTATCTCTCTCCACATCCCTGCAGCTGCCTGCTTGTTTTTATTTGCATTTCCCTGGTCATCAGTGACTTTGAGCATTTGCATTATTTGTGTTTGCCATTTTGATCTCATCTTTGGAGAAGACTTTCCATTTCTTCTTCCTCTACATTCAGTGGGGATGTTTATCTGTTTGCTGTTTAATCCGGCGGACACTCAGTCTTCTCCTGAGTTTTGATCCTGTGTTCCTTTCTTAAGCAAAGGATAAACATTCTCTCCAAGTGTTGCTGTGTAATAAACTGAGGAGACGTGAGCTGCTAGGGACAGAACTGTCTGTCTCTGTCTCTCAGATGGTGAAATCACAGGGTTCCCTGGCTGCTCTGTAGGCTCAGCCATTTTGCATCTTGGTTTTCAGTGGTCTAAGTCCATCCCAGAGAGAAGGCATTAACAGGAGAATCTGGATCTATGTGAGATGCTAGTGAGTGTCCTGACCCTATGGGGACTTTCAGCCAAATGTTTATTCCATCAGGAGCCTGAGGGACCGAGTGACCCCAGAAATATATGCACTTTATGGACAACTTCTTTGCCCAGAAGAGAGAACTAGATATTTTCCATCAACTCCTATATCTGCCTACCTCTGTTTCCTCCAAGGCATCCACCTTAAGAATAAAATCAGTATGCAGGAGAAAAAAAAAGTGCATCTTATTAAAAGAATATAGTAGAATATGCCAGATGGTAATATATTATCATTTCAATCAATATAACAGCATTTTCCAAAACCAGAAAAGTGAGTGAGAAGAAAGATGCTTACAGTTTGCAAATCTCTTTAGTAACTGGGTCTTGTCAGCTTCTGCAATCCATATTTTCACAATTCCCTGCTTTATTAAAAGTGCATGAAAAGAATACATGCAGATAGAAACTTGGAAACATTTAGGCAGATAATTTTGATATTCATCTTTGATATCACCTTAGAACTTGGCAAATGGAACTTTTTGAGATTTAAGTCTGTTAGAGCATGCAATCTGGGACAATACTCATAGCATTGTGCTTTCTTCAGTGGGCAAGACATTTGCCTGTTTGTATTTTGAATATATTTTACTCACTAATGGTATTACATGTGTGGTTCATTTGAATCTATGCATATTTATTGATCTCCATGTATATCAATTGTTATTTAACATAAAGCAAAATTGCATTCACTTTCTCATAAGAACAGATTTTTCAACAGGGAGAAAAGAAGTCTAAACACTTTGAATCTATGAGATTTGTTAGGTAGAGAGAAGTTTTCAAAAATTCTGATTACTCCGGAGTTGGGCATTAGCGCAGCTGGTTAAGTGCACGTGGCGCCAAGCGCAAGGACCTGCATAAGAATTCCGGTTCGAGTCCCAGGCTCCCCACCTGCAGGGGAGTCGCTTCACAAGCGGTGAAGCAGGTCTCCAGGTATCTGTCTTTCTCTCCCCCCTCTGTCTTCCCCTCCTCTCTCCATTTCGCTCTGTCCTATCCAACAACGATGACAATAACAACAACAACAACAACAACAACAACAACAAAGGGCAACAAAAGGGAATAAATAAATAAATATTTAAAAAAAGAAAAAAAATTCTAATTAGTCATTGAAAACCCGAATATTTATCATTATGGCCCACACCTTGGTCAGTTGTTTCTCTGGAAACTGTAGTGCACTGCATTTTCTAGGCTTGCCAAATGCTTTGATGCAATTCACCTGAGTTTTCTGTTAGCTATTCTCACAGTCTCGGCGATGCTTCTTAAGTACAAGACGGGTCACTATGCATTCACCTCTAGAAGCACATGAATGCTTTTCCACAGGGCCAGGGAAGAAATATCCCTAAACTCACATGAGACTGACTTGTTTTCAGACATTTTAATTTCCCATTTTTTTCCAAAAAGAAAAAAAAAAGTGTACATATGCTGAGTCCATAGTGCTTATGCATTAGTTTTCCTGATGGGACGTGGGATTCTTTTTCTCTTGAGGGTGGAAGGACACAGTTGGATAATCTGGATTAAAAGGCAAATTGTGCTTTCATCATGAATTATTATTATTTTTATTTTTTTATCTAATAACCTTTCTCAAGATTCTTAATAGTAACTCTCAGGTCCCTAACTCCTCTTAGAAGTTTGCAGCTGCAAAGTCACAGGAAGATAGACACAGAAGGGTTATCTCTTTGAGACCCTTCCTTTCCCCCTAAGACTCCGGTGCTAGTTGGGAAGTACTTCTGTTACTGAAGGTCAGTGAGTGGAACCATGGAGAAAAATACTGATTTGTTTTCAAAATCTAAAAGTGGGAATTGAGAGGAATACTATTTTTGAACTTTTTTTAAAAAAATATTTATCAATTTATTTATTCCCTTTTGTTTTTTATTGTTGTAGTGATTATTGTTGTTGTTGGATAGAACAGAGAGAAATGGATAGAAGAGGGAAGACGGAGAGGGAGAGAGAAAGTCAGACACCTGCAGACCTGCTTCACCACCTGTGAAGCGACTGCCCTGCAGGTGGGGAGCCGGGGGCTCGAACCCCTTTTCCTTCCACCAGTCCTTGTGCTTTGCGCCATCTGCGCTTAACCTGCTGCACTACTGCCCTGCTCCCATTTTTTGCTTTTTTCCCCTAGAACAAGTTTTTTTTTCTTTCTCTTTTTCTTTTAACAATTGACATAGCTCCCATTTTTGAAAAGTAAATACCAAACTCTGTACCAAACACCACTGTCTGCTAGATTCTAAAAAGAAAATTTCAAAGTGTATCTCCTTGGTATTGCTGCCATGACTATCACGGAATTATGCCAATTTAAGAAAATATACAGTCAAGGATCTTAAACAAGAATTGGATCAGAGCAAACAGAAAATCCCCCTCACTTCACCCCCAACTCTGTCCCAACTGGGCTCTCTTTTCTGCCTTCCACTTTACTCTCTAGGGCCTAGAGTATCCTGGAGATGGCACTGTGGCAATTGTTTGTCCCCTGTGACTGTGGCATGTCCTTGAATCCCAACCTCTCCACAAAATACTCTCACATCTTTCTTTCACAAAGGTGGAGTCCTCTTGGATTTTGGCAATGCCACTTTTTTTTTCCCCTTGTTTTTGCTCCTGGAACATAATGACCCATTATATTATAAAGTTCATGACCTGGGATTTATTTTCAGTGTCCTCTATACTTAGGCCTCATTAGACATAAATAGAACAAAGGATCATAGATATATTTACAGAAAGCAATCTGAACAACAAAATAATAGCTTCTGTACAGGTTGCTACAAGCTTAGGACTTCTGGCCAAACATTTCACTTTTTATGACCCACATTTTTGCAAGGTTTTACATAGAAGCCATTCGGGCATTTTTTTAATACCTCAGTAGTCAAAAAAGAACATATGTGTGTGCATAGGTTTGCCTTGGAAGGTGAGGTATAATAAAAGGAAACTTGCATTTTAAATATGAGCATTCTTATTAAGCATAGTATTGGATAATTCCAGAGGGTAATATTAGTTCATTGACTTACTATTAATTCAAAAAGTACTATACTATTTAGATTTTGTGTTTTTCTTTTTATTTTTTTTTTTTAATATTTTACTTCTTTATTTTTGGATAGAGACAGAGAGACATTGTGAGAAAAGGGAGAGAGAGAGAGAGAAAGACAGAGAGACAGAGATGGGGCCAAGCAGTGGCACACCCAGTTAAATACACATAGTACGAGGTTCAAGGACCCATGCAAGGATGCTGGTTCGAGCCCCCATCTCCCTACCTGCAGAAGGATCACTTCACAAGCAGTGAAGCAAGTCTGCAGGTGTCTATCTTTCTCTCCCTTTCTATCGTCTCCTTCCCTCTCAATCTCTCTTTCCTACCCCTTACCACCAAACAAGAAAAATAGTGCCAGGACTAGTGGATTCATTGTGCAGGCACTGAGCCCAAGCGATAACCTTGAAGGAAAAAAATAAATAAAATAGGAGAGAGAAAGAAAGAGAGGGACGCCCACAGACCTGCTTTACCACTGTGAAGCTTTCCCCCCTGCAGGTACTGACCAGGGGCTTGAATCTTGGTTCTTCTACACTGTCATGTGTGTGCCTTAACATGTGTGTCACCACCAACCCTGGTTTTTTTGTTTGTTTGTTTTTTTCTATATCACCAAGGTTATTACTGGGGCTCAGTGCCTCCATGATGAACCAACCAACTCTGGAGCTCATTTTAATAAAAAAATAAGACAATGACAAGTGTATTATTAGAAACAAAGCCAAACCAGAATTAGTGTCTATCCTCACAAAACCCTGGAACATGGCCTTGAGAACTTCATTATGAATATCAGATCGAGGTCAATTTTAATTAATGACTAAATCAGAAATTCTGAAAGGCTTATGACAAAATTTTAGTATGGTTACATTAACAGTTAAAACTAGGTATGCTATGCAGAAGTGTGTGAAGGGGGTACAGACACTAGCAAATATATCCTAAAGAACTATAAATTCTGCACATATTAGATTTGGTGCCTGAGGAGTAAGCATAATGCCTGTGCAAAAGACTTTCATATGTGATGCTCTGAGGACCTAGGTTCAATCCCCAGCACCACCATAAATTAGAGCTGAGAAGTGTTCTGTTTTCTATTCATATGTCTTTCTTTCTCATTAAAATAAAAATTTAAAAAAATAGTTATCTGGAATCTTGTCCTTTTCTTTCTGAGCAGAAAAATAAAATTAACACTGAGTTTAGAATAGGAAGATGTGGTAAAAAGATAGTAGTAAAACTAATTGAATTTGTGTTTCTTAAAATGTGTAAATTCAGTGCACTGTAGAGAGTCATTTTTACATAATATCAACAATAGAACTAATTATTCAAAGATGATAGAGTAGAATATCTAATATAATATATATGCATTTTCTTTCATCAGGGTAACTTTTTGTTTGTTTATTATCTTTATTTATTTATTGGTTAGAGAATGCCAACAATGGAGAAGGGAGGGGGAGGTAGACATGGATATAAACAGAGAGACGCCTGCAGCACTACTCCTCTGCTTGTGAAGCTTTCCCTGTGCAAGTGGGGACTGGGAGTTTGAACCTGGGTCCTTGCACATTATAACATGTGTCCTCAGTCAGGTGTGCCACAACCCCGCTCCTTACATCAGGGTTATTATGCTAGGGTATAATACCTACATGTCTCCACTATTCCCAGTTGTCAACTCTTCTTACTCCCTTCCTTCCTTTCTTTCTTCCTTCCTTCCTGCCTTCCTTTCTTTCAAGAAGAGATAAAAAAAAATTGGAGACATTCACAGTACTGTTCCAAGGCTCATGAAACTTCCTAAAGATAAGGATTGTGACTTGAACCTGTGTCCTCTTATAAGGTAATGCATGCACTCTACTGAGTACCACCTAGTGGCCCTACTAATGTGCATATCAAGGAGAGTAAGGATAGCACTTATAGAGATGTTTAACCATGGGGGTATCTACTTGACTAAACTGTGGTCTATATCAGCACTAGTGACAAACAAAACATTTTATTTCACACCTGTTATTGCTACTTCTATGATAGCAAGAATCATGCACTCAGTCCTCATTGCAGATAGATATGGAAAGGCACTGTCTCCTACTTCTGAGCATTGGGATCTTTCCCTTGGAAGGTCAGATTCAAGTGTGGATAAAGGACTTCAAGGAATAAAGGAACCATAACAATGACAACTGAGGAAAGAGCTCACTTGGCAGAAATAGGACTTGCATGCCTGAGGCTTCTGGTATGAACCCTGGTAGCACATAGGATAGAATGGTACTCTGCCGGGCTAGCTTTGCGGGCAGGAGAGAGACAACCAGGGACTCATAGCTGAGCTGGGAAGCAGTGCAATGTTTATTGAGAAAAGAATCTGCATTAATAGTTTCCAGGAAGGAAGTGGTAGAATGGAAAACAGGATGTGACTAGGAAAGGGGGAGGAGCAAAAAGAGAGTGTGAACCAGTGGGGATTAAACCATTGCCCTGCCGACAGGGCGGGTCTCAGACAAAGCAATGATTATGTAAATAGACCAACAGTACTCTGACTTCTCTCTCAGGTAAATGTTTTTTTCTCTTATATGATTGAACTAAGAAGCCATCTTTTTTAAAAAACAGGGACACCTAAAACAAAAGAAAATTATTTGTGCACAATTTACAAATAAATAATGAATACGTTAGAGGAGATGGGATAGCGATTGTAGATTTATAGATTACATCCCTCCCGGGAAAGTAAAAAGATTAGCCTTGACTTTCCTTTTATTGGATGCATGTGTGATGGATTATAGGGAATAGTTAGAAGTGCCCAGGAAATTAAAGTGTAGACCGAGAGACTGGCATCCTGGTACATCAACTAAAACTTTAACTTGATGTTTTGCATGGTCAACTGTTAGTTATAATACTCTTCCCTTAAGTTTACAGAAATACATCTCCTTTTGTTTATGAGATAAGTGTTGAACATAAATAATGTTTATTGTTTTATTTTCAGACAATGAAGAAGTAGAAAATAAATCCAAACCGTGAAGGAATTTGTCACTTTCAAAAATCTGAACTTAACTATCTTGACATAGAGCTCACAACTGGTTATTATTTCCCCAGTTGACAGAACAATCAAGATATGGTTAGAATCGAGTCTGCAGAATAAGCTTTTCTGTCCTCTTCTGAGACTCATGTAATGCAAATATTGAGCCATACTAAAATGATACAAGGTTCGAGGTTTATGGGATCAATCAGCTTTGTTTTTGTAACTTTCCTCTAAATTGTAGAACTCTTCTACAATCAAAGTTTACTTTTAAAATGGAATTGATTTAGCATACTGTCAGGAAATCTCCTTGCCTCCAGTCAAAAGAAAAACAATAACCAGAAAGGAGGAAATTCTATAAACAGATTTAAGCATTCTAGATGAAAGTCAAGAGCTAATGCAGACTTAAATATACCTACAACCTCAGAAGCCCTGCAGTAAACTGGATCGGGATTCAAGCAGAAATTGGCAAGCAGTGTTGAGAAGTATAGGAGTTGGTTTTTAGTCTGAGAAGTAAAAAGGGGTAGTAAAAAAAAAGATAAGCAGACAGAGTGAGGGAGATGTGGGAATGGGAAAGTAAGAGAAGAGATGTGACACTTGCCAAATGGATTGGAAGAGACTTTCTAGATGATGACTGAATAAATTTAGTCAATGTTTCATCTGTTGTTCTTTTTTTACGTTGGTGGTAAATAGGGTCAGTTCTGTAGTCCATACAGCTTGAAACAGTTGTACTTGTGTACCAGAGAAGCATCGATTCAGGAAAGAAAAGAGTGTGGGAAAGTCTCAGAAAGATGAGTGTTGGAAAAGAACTGAGCATGACAAGTCAGCAGTGGGAATAACAAAGAAGAGACACAGGAAATGTCCTTAAGGCAGGCACAGTGAAAAACAAATAAAAATTTGGTAGTTTACTTTGGAGAGATGATGAGAAAGGAACACATCTTCTGAGCTTGGGGACAGTGTAGTGATAAAGCTTTTAGATTCAGATTAATTTGCTAAAATTCATAAGACTACCCCAGGGCAGGAACATCTGCAAGGAATTTGAATAAATGGATCAAGAAAACTAGGATGGGACAGGACTGAAAATGCTAATTTATACAGAAGGAAATGGTGGCAATGACAAGTGGATGGCATTTTAAGACTGAATTCCGCTGTGGGAAAGTGACTCAGGGAAGGATTGTGCAAACTGCCTGGTGGTTGAACGCCAGAAGAGAAGCTGGTGCATGAGAGTGAAAGCCTGGTGCTCTGGGGAGTAGGAAATTCAGTCTTATATAATAAGGAGCGTGTAATTCAAGAGCCATTTTTCAACAGTGAGTTTCACTGGAGCTGGGATACATTAGCAGAAAAACTTTTAAAAAATAATAACCTCCATTCTGAGGTTCACTGGTTCAATGCCCAGGTACAACCATAAGCCAGAACTGACTGATCATCTGGTTAAAAGAGAATCAATACAGAAAGAATACTGCATCTAAGAACAAAATTGTAAACACTCATATTTATTTGTTTATTTACTCCTCTCTATTCAATGTACTAAAACACTACTCATCTAGAGTTCATGATGGTGCCAGTGATTGAACCTGTCACCTGTGAGCTTCAGGCTGAAATGTGATTTGCATAACCGTCATGCCATCTCACTGCCGCCCCCCAAGTAGTCTTCTTATAGAACTATGCATTATTTCCTCTAGCTTGCAAAGAGAAGGAGAATCCCTAAACACAGTGATTTTAATCTCTACAATATCAGGCAAGAAAACAAACAAACAAACAAACAAAAAAGCCTACTGAATTTTTTTCCCTCTCACTTGAGAATTGATACACACTGGCCTCATCAACTGTGTCCCCACATCCCACTCTCACTTTTTTAATACAGGGGTTGGTAGTATATTGGATTTCTCATGTTACATTCACCTATGCTTGGTGATTACAGCTAGTGATTGCTGAATGGAAACTTGAATGCTTATTCAATGAGGGGCAGGGGTGTCCCTGGAGACTCACTGCTCTCTGAATAGAATTCATACTAGAGGGAGTCGGCGTTAGTGCAGTGGGTTAAGCGCAGGTGGCGCAAAGCACAAGGACTGGCGTAAGGATCCTGGTTCAAGCCCACAGCTCCTCACCTACAGGGGAGTCCCCTCACAAGTGGTGAAGCAGGTCTGCAGGTATCTGTCTTTCTCTTCCCCTCTCTGTCTTCCCCTCCTCTCTCCATTTCTCTCTGTCCTATCCAACAATGACGACAACAATAAAACAATAAGGGTAACAACAATGAATGAATAAATAAATAAATATTTAAAAAAGAAAAATATTAAAAAAAAGAATTCATACTAGATTGAAGAGGTGATGTAGTGGGGGAAACAACAGAAGAAAGCATCAAGGAAGTTCTTTACACAAAGAAAAAATTGGCAGTGGATGTTGGAGACCATAAGTAGAAGCCTCACCTGAAGTGCAGACATGAAAACTAAGAAGAGAACTTTGAAAAAGCTTTTATAGTGAAAGTTCAAAAGTTCTAGCAGTCATCATCTGGGCACAAACATCACTTTGCATAACCACTATGCTATCTTCCCCCTGCCCACCCCCCACCCCGTAACCATCATTTTGAAGATGTAGGTAGGTAATATGCCAAATGAAAATGAGAGAAGAGCTTTGAAATCAACTCTAGGTCAATTCAATATCCCATGGAAAGAATATGAATTGTAGAATATACTCAAAAGAAAGAGAAAGAAAGAGAGGAAGGAAGGAAGGATGGAAGAGAGGAAGAAAGGAAAAGGAAGGAGGAGGAGGAGGAGGAGGAGGAGGTGGTGGAGGAGGAGGAGGAGGAGGAGGTGGAGGAGGAGGAGGAGGAGACGAACTTCATCAAACTCAGGAATCAAGGACCCTGTGTCCAACTATAAGGAAATGCTTCCTCTTATTGCTTAATGCCTAATTAATCAGACAGCTGATAATTCAGATAGTTAATTCAGAATAAAAGGCTACTTCTGTGGAAAGAAATGAGAACATGTATTTTGTATTTCCTACTATTACTTGTATTTTTCTCTCTATCCCTATAAAGAAAGATATGTGGTAGCTTCCAATGTAGGGAATGGGGATACAGAACTCTGGTGTTAAGAATGGTGCAGAAATATACCCTTGTTATCTTGTTATTTTGTAAGTGACTATTAAATTACTAATAAACTTAAAAAAAAAGAAAATCATGTTTCTTCAAATATTTTTCAACAAAATTAAAGCTTAAAAAAGGGGATTTCAGTTTTCAATTACACATACCAAATTTATGAAGTTGAATAATTTTCCCAAAGAGCATCTAGAAGGGTTTGCAAAAGTCATCCCTTCTCAGGTCATTTGCATGTGAGCATTTCAGTTCCATACTCATGCTGAATCATGCTGAACGTATCATGCCGAACATAATGGTGTTAGAGATATTGGGATATACGGTGAATCTCCATCAGTGTGTATTCATCCTGATTCCTCCAACAATATCTTTTCCCCTGTGCACATGTCTTCCTGTCTCTCACAGAGAACAGCCCTCTATTCTAGCATGCAGTGTTTCTACTTAAGCGCAGTCATTAATTTACTGATACCCTGTCTATCAGACCCACATCATCTTGATTAGGGCTGTTATCCTAATCAAAAGGCTGATAATTAAGACTATCCATCTGTAGAGTTCTAAGTGCTAAGATGAGTTGAAGATCCTAATTAAGATTATTTAGGTGTTACTTAAATGCCATCATTTGATTCAGCTAATCATACCAGCAGGTACATTAGATTTGCATTAATGTTCTGCTGAAGCCAGCAGCTATTTACGCAGATCAGAAATGTAGATTGCAGGCATGATTTCCAACATCTTTATTTGAAAGTGATATTGAGACAATACGTTACGATAAGCAGGCTATTAGAGCAGCGAGGTTATTTCAATGTTTCTTAATTTACTTTATGGTAATAAGTGGCATATTTAAAATAAACAGTCTATTTATTGAATTTGCAGTGGGTCTTTCATCATTTTGCATCCTCTCTCTCCATGCCTACATGGGGTAACAACGATATATGTTTATACCACCTCTCATTTTGTCACAGATTCTTACTGCGCCATGAAAAATGCCTCTTCAAGCTTACTTCCCCTAAGAAAATACATATAAACATAGGGGAAGGGGCCAGCCATTAAGTGCAGCATCACTAAGCACAAGAGACCCAGCAAGGATATGAGTTTCAGCCACCTGGCTCCCCACCAGCACGGGGTCACTTCACAAGTGGCGAAACATGTCTGCAGTTGTCTATCTTTCTATCTCCCACTCTTCTCTCAATGTCTCTCTACCTATCTAATAAAATGGAAAACAGAAAATGGTCACTAGGAGCAGTGGATTCATAGTGTTGGCACCAATCCCTAGCAACAATCCTGGAGGCATAAATACAAAAATAAATAAGCTGCAGCTTGGCAGTGGTGCACACGGAACACTCATGCTGTGAAAAAAGACCCAGGTTCAAGTCCCCAGTGTCCACTTGCATTGGAGAAGTTTCACAACAGGTAAGCAGTGCTGCCAGTGTCTCTCTTTTTCCCTCCCTCCCTCTCCTCTTCTCAATTCCTCTGTTTTTTTATTATTATTATTATCTTTATTTGCTTATTGGACAGAGACAGCCAGAAATTGAGAGGACGGGGGAGATAGAAAGGGAGAGAGACATAGGAATAACTGTAGCACTGCTTCAACACTCATGAAGCTTTCCTCATGCAGGTGGGGACCTGGGGCTCGAACTCAGGTCCTTGTGCCCTGTAACATGTGCACTCAACCAGGTGCACCACCACCCGACTCCCTCCTCTCTGTTTTTATGGGTAAGAAGAGGTAAAATAAACTAGAGGCCACCAAGGAAACTGGATTTGTCAAGAAGGCACCAGACCCCAACAATAATCCTGGTGGCAATGACAAAAGAGGATTTCCCTCTGAGAAATGCCTGACTCTGCACTGAGAATCTAGAAAATAAAAGAAGAATTGTTCATGTTTACAATACTTACCTTTCTATCCAGTCATTCTATCCTATAATCAAGACAAATATTCGAGATAGGCATGATTCCCTAATAGCTTGATTTCTATTACCTTGGGGTTGGTTAATAAAAGTACAAAACATAGCCTCACTTAAAATCGAATAAATATAAAGGAATGTAATAAGTGTATAACACATACCACATACAGCTTGAGGAGTAATACTGCTACTATTTATAGCAAATAGAGGTCACACTTTACTAGTTGTTGATCTATTGTGTGAGCAATGCTGTGGGCTACGATGTTTAACTGTAAAGAAGGAAACAGGCTACCGGCATTGTTTCTGAAATCGTATGAAAGTGTATTTCAGTGATCAAGGAGATTCGATAGAAGGTGATAGTGGAACTCTTAAACGAGGAGAAGTGAGCTAAAGGTTGAGAAGCATTCTCTGCTCACTGCACGTGATCTCAGCAGGGTATGTACTTTCCATTGTCAGTATTATTACCTCAAGCTTGAGGGATGTAAAACCGTGAATGCTTATTAAATATCTAAACTGTAGAGGCCAAGCAACTGTCTAAGCACACACATTATAGTGCACAAGGACCCAGGTTCAAACTCCTGCCCCCCACCTGGAGGAGGAAAGTTTCAGGAATGCTCACTCTCTCTCTCTCTCTCAATGTCTCTCTGTCTTTATCCAATAAATAATAAATTAAAATATTAAAAAAACATATCTGTTGACATTTAATTATCAACTCCAGTACTATTCAAGTTTATATTCCTTGTCAACAACGAACTGTAAGAGAAAATGATGTCTACTAGAAATTATTCTTCACGATTTAGCGAATGCACTTAAACACCATTGACACAGAATACGCTTCATAATTTACTTTCACTGTAGGTATCTGCTCACTGGCAACACTAGCCTATGCTTAAAATCACAACTTCAGAATCATACTGCCTTGTAGCCAAAGCAACAACACATCATCCGGAGTGTGGGACTTTTATGTCTGAGACTCCCAGTTCATTTCTGGTGCCATATGTACTGAAATGGCACTCTGGTCTCTCTCTCTCTCTCTCTCTTTTTGTCTGTCTGTCTCTCTCTCATTTTTTATTTTTATTTGTTTATTTATTTATTTATTTGATTTACAAGTGAAACTCTATTCACAAAGTAAGGTGAATAAATCTTTAAAAAATAACATAAGTTGAGGGTCGGGCGGTAGCGTAGAAGGTTAAGTGCACGTGGTGCAAAGCACAAGGACCAGCGCAAGGATACTGGTTCTAACCCCCAGCTCCCACTTGCAGGGGAGTCGCTTCATGGGCAGTGAAGCAGATCTGCAGGTGTCTGTCTTTCTCTCCCCCTCGCTGTCTTCCCCTCCTCTCTCCATTTTTCTCTGTCCTATCCAACAACAACAACATCAACAACGACATCATCAACAACAGTAATACCTACAAGGACAATAAAAAAAATAAAACAAAAACATGGGCAAAAAAAGGGAAAATTTTAAAAAATATTTAAAAAAATAACACATGACCCATAATTGCCACTGATCTGCGGTGGCACACTATGTCGAGAATTGAACTCTCAGTTGTGAAGTCCTGAGTTTGAGCATGGCATCACATATGGCCAAGTGACACTCTAGTTCTCTTTTTCACTGTAATGAATAAACAACTCTTTAAAACATGTCAGTTAAATTTTATGACAGATATAAATAAATGTTAACTTATTCTTCACTCATTCTACAAAGACAATTATGATTAGCCAGCTAATGCAAGGCTAGTTTCTATCCTCTGAGTCCATTAGTTCTTATATGGTAACCTTAAAGACAGCACTGAAGACTCAGGATAATAACAGAATATTCCTTTTAATCTCCACAGAATAAGCTGGAAATGAAATTTTTAGGGTTGACTGCACTTAGAACTCTTAATACATTGAGGGCTCTAGTAAAATGATTCAGCAATCTCTCTCTCTTTAATTGTTTTCTTATTTTATTTTTCATTTGGTAGGACAGAGATAAGTTAAGATGTTTCATTTGGAAGGACAGAGATAAGTTAAGAGGGAGTAGGAAAGAAAGAGGGAGAGAAAGAAAGACACCTGCAGACCTGCTTCACCACACATGAAACTTTGCTTCATTGCTTGTGAAACTTTGCCGATGCAGGTGGGGAGCAGGAATGCAAATCTGGGTCCGGGACATCATAATGTTTGTACTCTACTGAGTGCACTACCACTTGGCCCCTGGGACTCCGTTATCTCATATTCTTGGAAAGCAGTCATCTTTCCTTATTTTACCTTTTTTTATTACCCTTACAATACAGTGTGATCAACTTCTGTTTAACCTCAGTGATCATACAAAAGTGAGTTTGCTTTCATTACGGAGACTAAATGTATTTGTTATTTATTCATTTATTTATTTTAGTTAGAGATAGAGAGGGTGAAAGGGACCACAAAGAAAACTTCCTTCAGCGTGATGGAGGCTGGAAATGCATGGTAGTGTGCTGTCCAAGTGAGCTCTCTAGGTAACCCTTGATACTTTGCTTAAGTTGCAGTTAAACCCTGATTACTTTGACATAATTTTTAATCTTGTTAAATGTCAGTTTCAATCGTTGTTGTTGAATGATTTTTGTTGTGAGAATTCTTCTGAGTGTTTAAGCATTGCCAATAAGAATGGACATAAACTCTCAATATAGAGTCAAGTATAATATATTGCAAAAAAATTCTAAGTAAGATGACTACTATTAACTTTAGCACTCAATATACCTTATCAGATTTACTTTTTGCTCCCTGAAAACTGACTGGATTGGTCCTGTATCAATAGAACAAAATCTTGTCTAGCTTAATCTGCAACTAATTCTGGATAGAATGTCTATGTCCAACTCACCACACATACCTCCACACCGTTTTTGTGTTGATGTCTCAAACCTCACCCCAGGGTTACAGGAGATAGGATCTTAGGGAGGAGCCTAGGTTATGGGGCAGGGCTTGGGTATGGGCTTAGAGCTTTCCTAAAAGTGACTTCAAGTGACTTCAGAGACCTCCCTCTCCACATGCCTGTTGCCTGTAGAGAAAATGGGAGACTTTCTTTCTTTCTTTCTTTCTTTCTTTCTTTCTTTCTTTCTTTCTTTCTTTCTCTCTCTTTCTCTCTTTCTTCCTTTCTCTCTTTCTTTCTTTCTTTCCTTCTTTCTTTCTTTCTTTCTTTCTTTCTTTCTTTCTTTCTTTCTTTCTTACCAGAACACTGTTTAGCTCTGGTTTTATGATAGTGTGAGTGTGGGGGGTAGATTGAACCAGACATTTTGAAGCCTCAGACATGAGAATCTAGGCATAACCAAAAGAAAACCCTGATGTCAAAACCCCAACCTCCAGAATCATGAGAAATGGACTCCAGCTGTTGCAGGACACCAGTCTGAGCACTTCTGTACATCAGGAAAGGTCTACGACTGAAACAACACTCTTTTGCTCAGAAGGCCCTAGAATGGAGTGGAAACATTGACGTCTTTCAAACATGTCCATCATCTCAGAACTCCCCATGCAAAGACTGGAAGCTCACTGTGACTCTTCAACTCCCCTAGGCAGGACCCCTAACAGGAGGATGCAGGGACAGGTGAAAGCACAAGTGTGTTTATTAGCATCTCCAGAAGCAGCTTTCGTTAGCGGCGCATGGAAGCGAGAAATAGCTATGCCAGCTCCCTGAGTGTACGTTAGTCATTTTGTGGGAGAGCTGAAGGCAGGTTCAGATAATTTCTGGCCCTAGAGGAACACAATTCCCACGTCAACTAGCTCTGTGAGGAGGGCCTAGGTCAATTCTGCAAATTATAAGATAGTCAGTCTGTTTCCATTTTCCTTCTAATAATTTTGTGAGCTTCTTAACAGCCCCTAATCAATTCACTGAGTTTCAGAGAACTCTGCTTCCTGCAGGCAAGACACAAATGAAGAGAAGGATTAATCCTGTGGGTGGAGGAGGGGAGAAATTCAAAACACATTGAATATGATCTCCCTCCCGGGAGTTTAGTAGTTCAAAGAGAACATGCAAACACAACTTCACAGTAGAAAATCCAGAGATGACAGTAATATTTGCAAGATAATTAGGAGGCAGAAACTTTGGAGCGAGAACATCTTTGAAATCAAAGACATAATGTGGAAATACTGATCAACCAAGATTAATCAAACAGTTGGGGACTGGTAGCTGGACCACAGAAGCTCCAACATCCCTGAGCACTTTAATTTCATTTCCATCTGTTCTTTTGCTCAAGGGGAAAGTCATAATATATAATCCCAATTAAGAAGCAATATCCTTAGCCTCTTAATTTATAAGTATACCAGTCTGTGACTTGGATTTATAGAGCGTAGTTCAACCAATACACACTTTTAAATAGTTCTAAGGTTCACTTTGAATGATTCAAAGGAGTTTTCAGTATGTCACTCTGAATACACCAGCAGCCTCCAACTGTATAAAACTGATGGCACATTAATTCTAAAAGAGGGTACTGTCAATTAATCAAAAATTAAGGATGCAAACATAAAACAAATGCATTAAATTTAGTCGCTTCAGATTAAACTTAAGTGTATTTTTTCTGGGCAAGTATTAAGAAATTATGCAGTGTGATGTTTAGATAGATTCAGTGTCAATCTCAACTCAGTTAGGTGGATAATGTGCAAGATTATGAACATGCCTGATTAAAATAAGCCTTTTCTCAATTGCAAGTTTATTTATTTACTTATTTATTTAATTAGTTGTCCCAGGAGCTTCACTGCTCTGGACTGAGTTTTTCAAATAGACGATAGAAAAAGAGATCATAGATAGATAGATAGATAGATAGATAGACAGACAGACAGACAGACAGACAGACAGACAGATAGTGATGTGTGGTGGCACACCTGGTTGACTGCAAATTATGATGCATGAGGACCCAGGTTCAGGCTAGCTGCCTGCCCCTACCTTTGCAAGAGGTGAAGCAGTGCTGCAGGTATTTCTTTGTGTCTCTTTCTCTATATATCCCCCTTCTTCTAGATTTCTGGATATCTGTATTAAATAAAGATAACATAAAATTTAATAAGAGAGCTAGCACAGCACCAAACCTTCTTCCACTGACCATGTGGTGTACTTAGGTTTTGAACCTGGGTCTTGTGGATGTCACAGCAGTCACCTCACCAGGTGAACTGTTTTGTCAGTTCCCAGAAAGGTTTGTCCGATGGTTCAAGTGATTTTCTCACCATGGAAAGATTTCCTTTAGAAAGCACCTTAAATTTCTGTTTCACATTGGCAAAAATAGACAAACCAAAGTTTCCTGCACTTGACCTTAGAGGCTTCTCAAATATTCTTTATACTTACCCTGAGTGTTTGCTTTCCTAATTACCTCCTGTTCCATTAGCTGAGTTCCTCCATGCCAGCTGAAGGAGTCCTTCCAACCCAGTTGTATTTACACATGGAATTTAAATATTTGCAGTAGTACTCATTCCCCCCCCCCCCACAGCCCCATCTTTACTCCTCAGTTAGCAAAGTCAAACATGAATCAGCCTCAGACTCCACAGCCAGCGTGGAAAGAATGCCAGCCAGCCGTGACTTTCCTGTTTATGTGATGCACGGATGTGGATGTCCACCCTGTTCAGCATCAGGGTGACTGACCCTTCATTCATTCATTCACCACTCTGTGAACATCTTCATCACAACATATCATTTGTAAGCAGGTGATGCCAGTTGATTGACATGCTCTGGGGTGCACATCTTGTAATGAGCACATCTGGATGACGCGACAGGGACATGAAGGTGTCAGGGTAGAGCTACTGAAGCAAAAGAGAAAGTTACTCTCTCCCATAGAAAGTAGGAGAGGGTTAATTATTTTATTATTTATTTAAAAATTGAGACATAAGAAAAACAAAAACACAAGTAGAACCTGAACTGGAATTGGCATATTGCACCAAAGTAAAAGACTCTGGGGTGGGTGGATGGGGAGAATACAGGTCCAAGAAGGATGACAGAGGACCTAGTGGGGGTTGTATTGTTATATGGGAAACTGGGGAATGTTATGCATGTACAAACTATCATATTTACCGTTGAATGTAAAACATTAATTCCCCAATAAAGAAATTTAAAAAATAAATAAAAATAAAACAATAAAAAAATGGAGACATAAACAAAGCCATAGGGTAAGAGGGGTACAACTCCATACAATTCCCACCACCAGAACTCCATATTCCAGCCCTTCCCCTGATAGCTTTCCTATTCTTTATCCCTTTGGGAGTATGGACCCAAGGTCATTGTGGGATGCAGAAGTTGGAAGGTCTGGCTTCTGTAATTGCTTCCCTGCTGAGCATGGGTGTTGACTGGTCGATCCATACTCCCAGCCTGTCTCTCTCTTTCCCTAGTGGGGGCAGGGCTCTGGGGAAGCAGGGCTCCAGGACACATTGGTGGGGTCATCTGTCCAGGGAATTCTCATTCTGGCATCTGGAACCTGGTGGCTGAAAAAAGAGTTAACATGCAAAGCCAAACATGTTTTTTTTTTTTTTTTATGTGAGAGCAAGTTTATTTAAGCAAGAAATATACAGTCCCATGTGTATTGAACATTTATATTCTCTAGATGAAAAAAATCTGGACTCAGAAGCTTTTGGCTTGTGATACTTTTCTTTACAGTAAGTACTTAAGACAGTCCCTAATGGGGAGTTAGGCGGTACTGCAGCAGGTTAAGTGCAAGAGGCACAAAGCACAAGGACGACTGGTGTAAGGATTCTGGTTTGAGCTCCTGTCTCCCCACATGCAGGAGAGTCACTTCACAGGTGATAAAGCAGGTCTGCAGGTGTCTATCTTTCTCTCCCCCTCTCTGTCTTCCTCTCCTCCATTTCTCTCTGTCTTATCCTGTTGTTAAAATTCGGAGGCTCCAGCTGGCCAGGCTAGCTTCACGGGCGGGTAACAGAGACAACCAGAGACATATGGCTGGGCAGGGAAGCTGTATTTCTTTATTCAGGAACCACGATTCATAAACTAAACCAAACTAATCACCAAACAGAACTCTGCTGCCTCTTTCTCCCATGGCAGCGCCAAGAACTCTCTCTAACTCTGCCACTCTGGAACTATGGCCTCTCTACAACCCTCGAACTCTGGAACTCTCTCTCTGGAACTCTCGGGGTTCCCAGGGGCGGGGCCAAGCGGTCCTGTGAAACTAACAGGACTGATCCAATTCTCTTGGCGGGGGAGAACTAGAACAACCCAATGTAAAGCATACAACAATTCCCCCTTTTCTTTTTAACTAAATGACTACAGTATCAAGGGTGTGGGGTGAACAGAAACCTCTATCATACAGGCATTTTTTAAAAAAGGAAACTGGCACAAACATGGAGAAACATGTAAGCAAGTAACAAGAACCAGTGTGCTGCCAAGGGAAGGCCTGAGGGGGCCTTTTTTGCCTCTGTGGGCAAAACTTTATCAGCTTAAAAAAAAACATTTCTTGCCTCTGGGGGGCATATTTGCCTCGACGGGCATTTGCATGGGGGTGGGGAACGGCCTAGAGTCCCAAAGGCAGCTGGCTGCAATTTACTTACTATGAAACAAAACTTGTTATTAGCATATTTCTAATAGAGAAGGAATTTGAGACTTTTACATATCAACAACGTCTTTTAACCTTTGGTTACACCCATTCAAGATGGAGACACACCCTAGTTGTGTGCGGAAAGGAAACCTCAGGCATGAGAATAATTAGCATAGCCATTGTGCGATCTACCATTTCTAATAGAGAAGGTAATGGAGAGTTTTACATATCAACAAGTCTATTTAACCTTTTGTTTAGACCAACTTAGTTAAAATATATTGTTTGTTAACTAATTTTTACCTCAGACTTTAAATGTAAGTTAATTTTATCTTTATGAGAATTACATTGAAAACCTTTTTCATTTAACTTTGTCTAGTAAGAATTTAGCCTTAAAGTTACTGTTTACCAAACTTTAAACATACACATAAACATGGTCATTAATACACAAGGAGAGAAACCTTTGTTACGAAGACATGTCATTTTAAACACAAATTTAAATCTGTACTGTCTTAGTTGTTGGGGGGGTGCATTGTCCAGTGGTGGTCTCTTGGGCAGCTTCACTTCTAGGAATTGCAGGTTGCGATCTCTGCACAAATCTCTGCGTACTCCAGCTTGTCTGCCTTCAGACCGGACTGGCAGCTGGAGATTTCGTGTGCCCAGTTTCGGCAGGGAGCCCGGGGGGTCCGGGAGGTCCGGGATTGATCCAGAATTCATAGCAAGAGGGCGTGCAGGCCAGCATTGTAGAAGGTGTGGGCCTAGGTGCCCAGGGGTGGCGGCCATGACAGGCTGCCGCGGCCCTGCCCCATAGCCCTGCCATGTCTGCTGCCCTGTTCGCAGTGGCCGAGCAGCATGGAGGGATCAGGCGTCCAGTGCCCTGTGCCACGCGGTGGAGAGCCGACTCCTGTGGGCTGGCCTGCGTGCTGGCATTGGGCTCCTGCGTGGTGGCATCGGGCTCTTGCGTGTTGACATCGGGCTCCAGCGTGTTGGTGTTGGGCTCCTGTGTGGTGGGATCGGGTTCCTGCGTGCTGGCGTCAGCCTCCTGCGGGTTGCGGGGCTGCAGGTGCGGTGCGCAGGGTTGTCTTTCTGCGCAGACGGCTGGCTGGTTGTTTAACCAGGTGGAAACAGCAGCTCCGCGCCTCGCCTCCTGCCTGCTGGCTATTCCTGCTGGCTGTTCTGAGTTCCCCAAGCGAGTAGAAACCACAGAGTGGTCCAGAGATAAATGTTCCAGAAACAGCAAAACAGTCTTGTGAAGAAAGAACAGAGGCCTTTGGAGACTTCTTCACAAGCAGAAGAGAAGGCCATAGTACATAGGTAACCAAATTGTCTTTACTTATCTGAGAGATGCGCAGGTCAGGTCCACGTGGGCGCCATTTATTGTTAAAATTTGGAGGCTCCAGCTGGCCGGGATAGTTTCACGGGCGGGTAACAGAGATGACCAGAGACAACGGCTGGGCAAGGAAGCTGTATTTCTTTATTCAGGATCAACGATTTATAAACTAAGACAAACTAATCACCAAAAAGAACTCTGATGCCTCTTTCCCCCCGCGGTGGCACCAAGCACACTCTCTAACTCTCCAACTCTGGAACTCTGGCCTCTCTACAACTCTCAAACTCTGGAACTCTCTCTCTGGAACTCTCGGGGTTCCCAGGGGCGGGGCCAAGCGGGCCTGCGAAACTAACAGGACTGATCCAATTCTCTTGGTGAGGGAGAACTAGAACAACCCAATGTAAAGCATACAATATTATCCAACAACAACATCAATAACAATGATAGCTACAACAATAAAACAACAAGGGCAACAAAAGGGAATAAACAAATAATTTAAAAAAATAAGACAGTCCCTAGTGACTGTTCTTTATGGTCTGTTAGAGTTTTGATTCATATTATTATTATTATTTAATTTTTTATTTAAGAAAGGATTAATGAACAAAACCATAGGGTAGGAGGGGTACAACTCCACACAATTCCCACCACCCAATCTCCATAACCCACCCCCTCCCCTGATAGCTTTCCCATTCTCTATCCCTATGGGAGCATGGACCCAAGGTCATTGAGAGTTGCAGAAGGTAGAAGGTCTGGCTTCTGTAATTGCTTCCCCACTGAACATGGGCGTTGACTGGTCAGTCCATACTCCCAGTCTGCCTCTCTCTTTCCCTAGTAAGGTGTGTCTCCGGGTAAGCTGAGCTCCAGGACACATTGGTGGGGTCTTCAATCCAGGGAAGCCTGGCCAGCATCCTGGTGGCATCTGGAACCTGGTGATTGAAAAGAGAGTTAACATACGAAGCCAAACAAATTGTTGAGCAATCATGGATCCCAATCTTGGAATAGTGGAGAGGAATTGTTAGGGAGGTACTCACTACAAACTCTAGTGTACTTCTGCTTTCAGGTATATATTTTGCAGTAGTTTATGGATACGTGTGAACATAAGCTCTCTCTCACAGAAACTGGTGTATATCTAGGTTATGGGACTTTGTTAGAAAGTGAACCACCTGAGATGAAATTAGAGTGTACTATAATAGGAAAGGTCTCACCCGAGTAATGAAGCTGAAGGGTTGTCATTCCACACGTGAAGTCTCTGGACACAGTCTGAAGTGAAGCATGTTGAGGTGGCAATCGATGCGTTGGTTAGGTTGTGATCGGCGGATGCAATATTATTTGGTATGGATTGGTAGAGGCATACGGGAAAGTGGGCCCTATCCAACGGTTCCAGGACTGGGGGAAGTAGGGGCTCTATAGTGGAGATGTGAGGTTCCTGCTGTCTTAGGGTTCAAAAAGACAATTGATAGTTAATGTTATCATCACATTATTTGGTAATTGGGTTAACTTTGAAAAGTCCTTTTTTTAGGGTTTGCTGTACAGTATCCAGTATCTGGTATATAGTTGTGCTATTGGATGCTTCTAATATATTGGTCTAGGCTTTTGAGAGAGTCTGCATATCAAATACACAGCCTATATATTAAAAAGATTCAGTTTGTGTTTTGAGAAACTTTGAGACATACAACTGATTTTCCCCCTCTCATATTAATTAACTACTGATTTATATGTCTACATTTTGCTAGGAGTGTACATAAACAACATTCCCACCACCAAAAGACTGTGACCCATCCCTCCCACCCACTCAGACCCCCACTGGCCCAGGAAGCTGCATGTCTACCCCTCACCACAGGGCTTTTACTTTGGTGCCCTACTTAAAATTTGATTAGGTCCTGCTTTTAGTTTCCCTTTCAGATCTTCTTACTCAACTTCTGTTGATGAGTGGGATTATCCCTTACTCATCTTTATCTTTCTGACTTAGTTCACTTAACATAATTCCTTCTAGCTCTGTCCAAGATGAGTCAGAGAAGGTGGGTTCATTGTTCTTGATAGCTGCATAGTATTCCATTGTGTATATATACCACAGCTTTCTCAGCCACTCATCTGTTGTTGGGCACCTGGGTTGCTTCCAGGTTTTAGCTATTATGAATTGTGCTGCTATGAACATAGGAGTACACACCTCTTTTTGGTTGGGTGTTTTGGAGTCCTTGGGGTATAACCCCAGGAGAGGAATTATTGGGTCATATGGAAGGTCCATGTCTAGCCTTCTGAGAGTTCTCCAGATTGCTCTCCACAGAGGCTGTACCAATTTACATTCCCACCAGCAATGTAAAAGGGTTCCTCTGTCCCCACATCCTCTCCAGCATTTGTTGCTGCTGTCCTTTTTGATGTATGCCATTCTTACAGGAGTGAGGTGGTATCTTAGTGTTTTCTTAATTTGCATTTCTCTGACAATCAGTGACCTAGTGCAGTTTTTCATATGTTTGTTAGCCTTTTGGATCTCCTCTGAGGTGAATGTTTTGTTCATATCCTTTGCCCATTTTTGTATGGGGTCATTTGCTTTTTTGGTGCTAAGTTTGCTGTGCTCTTTATATATTTTGGTGATTAGTTTCTTGTCTGATGTAAGCATGTGAAGATCTTCTCCCATTCTGTGAGAGGTCACTCTGTTTGTTTAATAGTTTCTTTGGATGTGCAGAAGCTTTTCAGTTTCATGTAGTCCCATTGGTTTGTTTCTGTGTTAGTCTTCCTGGCAATTGGGTTTGATTCATCAAAGATGTCCTTGAGGTGTAGGTGGGAAAGTGTTTTACCAATGTTTTCCTCTAAGTATTTGATTGTTTCTGGTCTGACATCTAGGTTTGATCCATTTCTAGTTGATTTTTGTTTTTGGTGAGATAAAGTGGTTCAATTTCATTCTTCTGCATGTTACAACCCAGTTTTCCCAGCACCATTTATTGAAGAGAGCCTCCTTTTTCCATTTAATCCTTTGGGCCTCCTTATCAAAGATTAGATGCCCATAGGTGTTGGGATTTATTTCTGGGCTTTCAATTCTGTTCCACTGGTTTGTGTGCCTATTTTTGTTCCAGTACCATGCTGTTTTGATGATGATGGCTTTATAATGTAGTTTAAAGTCTGGGAGTGTGATGCCTCCATTTCTGTTTCTTTTCCTCAAGATGGGTTTGGAAATTCTAGGTGTTTTCAGGTTCCAGATAAATGATTGTAGTGTTTGTTCTATTCTCTTAAAGAAGCTTGGTGGAACTTTGATGGGTATTGCATTAAATTTGTATATGGCTCTGGGGAGAATATTCATTTTGATGATATTTATTCTTCCAATCCATTAGCATGGGATATCCTTCCATTTCTTGGTATCAGTTTCTATTTCCTTGAGTAGCGACTCTTATTTTTCAGCATACAAGTCTTTCACTTCTTTGGTCAACTTTATTCCTAGGTATTTGATTTTTTTTGCTGAAACAGTAAATGGGAGTGATTTCTGGATGTCTTCTTCTTCTTCAGATTTAGTGTTTGCATAAAGAAATGCCACTGATTTTTGTACATTGATTTTGTAGCCTGATACCTTGCTATATTGCCTAATAACTTCCAGTAATTTTCTGCTGGATTCTTTAGGTCTTTCTATGTATACTATCTTATCACCTGTGAATAGTGAGAGCTTGACTTCTTCCCTTCCAATCTGTATTCCTTTGATTTCTTTCTCTTGCTTGATTGCTATGGCACGAACTTCCAATACTATGTTTAAGAGTAATGGTGACAGTGGACAGCCCTGTCTAGTCCCCGATCTGAGGGGGAATGCTTTCAGCTTCTGTCCATTGAGTATGATGTTGGCTGTAGGTTTGCTATATATATAGACTCCACTATCTTGAGGAATTTCCCATCTATTCCCATGTTTTGTAGAGTTTTGAGCATGAACGTGTGTTGGATTTTGTCAAAGGCTTTCTCTGCATCTATTGAGATAATCATGTGGTTTTTGGCTTTGCTTTTATTGATGTGGTGAATGCCATTGATTGACTTACAGATGTTGAACCAGCCTTGCATTCCTGGGATGAATCCCACTTGGTCATGATGAACAATATTTTTGATATGTTGCTGTATTCGGTTGGCCAAGATCTTGTTTAATATTTTGGCATCTATGTTCATCAGAGATATTGGTCTGTAGTTTTCCTTTTTTGTTCTGTCCCTATCAGCTTTTGGTATCAGGGTGATGTTGGCTTCATAAAACGTGGAAGGGAGTATTCCTGTTTCTTTAATCTTATGGAATAGCTTAAGAAGTATGGGTATTAACTGTTTCCTGAAAGTTTTGTAGAATTCATTTGTGAAGCCATCTGGTCCAGGACTTTTGTTGTTGGGGAGATTCTTAATAACAGTTTCAATTTCTTTGTCTGTGATTGGTACATTTAGATTTTGTAGTTCTTCTTGGTTCAGTTTGGAAGGGCATATGCTTCTAGGAATTGTTTCGTTTCTTCCAGATTCTCTAGCTTGGTGGCATATAGTTCTTTATAGAAGTTTCGCAGGATTCACTGGATTTCTGTGGTGTCAGTTGTGATATCTCCTCCATCGTTTATGATTCTATTAATTTGAGTCTTCTCTCTTTTTTTTTTTTTTGGTGAGTCTGGCTAGGGGTTTGTCAATTTTGTTTAATCTTTCAAAGATTCAACATTTGGCTTCATTAATCTTTTGTATGGTTCTTTTATTTTCGATGTTGTTTATTTCTGCTCTAACTTTAGTGATTTCTGTTCTTCTGGTTGCTTCAGGGTTCCTTTGTTCCTCTTCCTCTAAGTCCTTGAAGTGTGCAGTAAGGTCGTTCATTTGAGCTTCTTCTTGGTGTTTAATATGTGATTGTATGGCTATAAGTTTCCCTCTCAGTACTGCTTTAGCTGTGTCCCAAATATTTTTTAATTTAAAATCTATCATCTTAGATGAGAATGGTTGTTCCTACCCTTTTTTGTGGTCCATTAGCCTGTATGATATTTTTCCATCCATTCACTTTAAGTCCATGTTTATCTTGTTGTGACACATGGGATTCTTGCAAGCAGCATATGGTTGTGTTATGTTTTCTGATCCATCCCCCCACCCTGTGCCTTTTGATGGGTGAGTTTAAGCCATTGACATTTATTGATATTATGGATTTAATGTATTGTAGTGCCATTGTTCAAAAAAAATTGTTTGCTCTGATCTATTGCAAGCATTATAGTGATGTTCTTGTTTATAAGAGGTCTTTTAGAACCTCTTTCAGGGCCGGCTTGGTGATGGTTGCCTCCTTTAACTGTTGTTTATTTAAGAAGGTTTTGATCCCTCCATCTAGTTTGAATGAAAGTCTAGCAGGATATATTATCTTTGGTTGGAACCCTTTTTCATTCAGGGCTCAATAGATATCTTGCCACTCCCTTCTGGCTTTTAGAGTTTTGTGGAGAAGTCTGCAGATAATCTTATGGGTTTTCCCTTGTATGTGGCTTTTTGTTTCTCTCTTGCAGCCTTTAGGATCCTTTCTTTATCTTTACTCCTTTTCATTGTGACTATGATGTGTCTTGGTGTCTTCAGGTCTGGGTTGATTCTGTTTGGTACTCTCTGGGCCTCTTGAGTCTTGATATCCTTTCTGTTATTCAGGTCTGGGAAGTTTTCTTCTATTATTTCCTCTAGAATGCTTGCTTCCCCCTCCTCTCTTTCTTCCTCTGGCAGGCCAATTATACAAATGTTACTTCTTTTGAGATCATCCCATATGTCTCTGTTGTTGTTTTCAGTGTCTCTCAATCTCTTTTTAAGCTCTTTCACCTCTTTCTTTGTTTTCTCTAACTCATCCTCTGTCTGACTAATTCTGTTTTCTGCTTCTGTTAGTCTGCTTTCCCTTGCCTCAGCTTCTTTCTTCATTACAGCTATTTCAGCTTTCGGTTCTCTAATTGCCTCAAGATAATCAGTATTTTCCTTGGGGGTTCTCAACTGTTGTTTGCCTAATACTGCCATTCCTTTCCTCCAATTTTGTTTTTATTTCTGTGATTAATAAGTTTATTATTGCTTGCATACTTTTCTTATCTATGGTTACTTCTGGCTGATTTGTAGTTTCTTCTGGGCTCTTGTCTTCATTCATTGGAGTAGCAGTTTTATTTGTTTTTGATCTACCCATTTTTTATTCATGTGTTTCTTTTTTTATGCTCTGTTGTTCCACAGTTATTGTGTCTTGAGTACAAGTAACACTGTACTAAATACCTTTATGACTATTGCACTCACCAACCTCCGGTATTACAGTAGCAACTGAAGTAAGTATTGAATTAGTTTAATCGTTACCAGTTAGCCAAACAATTTCTCCAGTCCGTGAAAAAATAGTAACCAAATCCCAGTGAAGAAAGAGTAAAGAAAGAAAGGATAGCAAGAATAGACAGTTATGCAAATCTACTATCCACTGTATATTCTAGGGGTAAGAAGAGGGCAAAGGGAAATAGAGCAGAGATACACACAAATAGAATCCACTATGAGTCAGATTTCTTCCCCAAAATAATTCACAAATTCAGAAAGGCAAAGAAAAAGGAAGAAGTGTACGACAAGATTTAAAAAAAAGAGTGAGACAAGAGAGAGAAAAGGGAGAAGATAAGAAAAAGAGCTGTAATTAAAGAGCAGTGAAAGGAAATTCCCAAATGTGTATCAGTGAATTCAAAAAAGCACCCTGTTTGGTGGTGTGCGGGATCCTGCTAGGAGCTGGTCCCCAGGGACTACTTATGGGGGGGGGGGGCTGGAAAGGAGGTATGCTTGAAAATTAAAAGGAATAAAAAAATTTTTCCTCTTTTTTCCCTACTCTATTTCTTCACCCAAATTAAGTTATAATCACCTCCTTGGTGTCACCGCTAGGACCCCTTATTGGCTGCCGTGCTAAAGGCAGAAAATCCTACCGTTTCCAGGAGATGTGGTCGGAGCTCAGCCACTAGCAGCTTCTCAGTCCGCCATCTTCCGGGACCCCCCCCACGAAGCTTTTTTAAAGATTTCTCAAAGATGAAAACTAGCTCCAAGGCCTTTTGATCCAATGAGAGCTGTGCTCAAAGATGCCCTCAGATCCGCCCTCAGGGTCGCGGTGGTCCCCGGAGACTACCCCCGAGAAAGTGGTCCCCGGAGACTACCCTCGAGAAAGCCCCCGAGCTACAGTGCTCCTTCCCGGTCCTCTTCCGGCCGCCGAGCAGCGCTCTGCAACCGGCAGAGGAGCCACCTTCCCAGGTGGAGGACAGTGCCCAGCGCACCCACCTTGCCCGCCGCCGCCTGGGAAGTCTGGAGCAGCCCGCCTGCTAGTCCGCGCCACCTGTACTCTAATTCTTAACCCAAATTAAGTTATAGTCACCTCCTTGGTGTCACCGCTAGGACCCCTTATTGACTGGCCTACTAAAGGCAGAAAATCCTACCGTTTCCAGAAGATGTGATCAGAGCTCAAGCCACTAGCAGCTTCTCAGTCGGCCATCTTCTGGGAACCTCCTGCCAAACATGTTTTTTTTTTAAATTTTATTTATTTATTCCCTTTGTTGCCCTTGTTGTTTTATTGTTGTAGTTATTATTGTTGTTGGATAGGACAGAGAGAAATGGAGAGAGGAGGGGAAGACAGAGAGGAGGAGAGAAAGATAGACAGACCTGCTTCACCGCCTGTGAAGGGACTCCCCTACAGGTGGGGAGCCGGGGCTTGAACCGGGATCCTTATGCCGGTCCTTGTGCTTTGCGCCACCTGCGCTTAACCCACTGTGCTACAGCCTGACTCCCCAAACATGTTTTTAAAGACTGATATGTAGGAGTAGGGAGATGGTACACCAGCTTAATAGCACATAGTGCTAAGTGCAAGGACCTCAACAAGTATTTGGATTTGAGCCCTAGGCTCCCCATCTGTAGGGTGGATGCTTCACAAGAGATGAAGCAGGTCTGCAGATGTCTCTCTCTCTTTCCCTCTGTATCTTCCCTCCTATTTCAATGTCTCTCCTATTCAGTAACAAACAAACAAACAAAAAAACAAAAAAAAGATAAAGTGGCCACCAGAAGCAATGGGTTCCTAGAGCTGACACCAAGCTCCAGCAGTAATCCTGGAGAAAAAAAAAAGATATGTAATTGGCATATAACTATGCATTGTCTTTTAAACATTTTTATTTTTTAAAAATATTTATTTATTCCCTTTTGTTGCCCTTGTTTTATTGTTGTAATTATTATTGTTGTTGTTATTGATGCCATTCTTGTTGGATAGGACAGAGAGAAATGGAGAGAGGTGGGGGAGACAGAGAGGGGGAGAGAAAGACAGACACCTACAGACCTGCTGCACTTGTGAAGCTTTCCCCCTGTAGGTGGGGGCCAGGGGCTAGAACCCAGGTTCTTGTATACTGTAACATGTGTGGTCAACCAGATGCACCACCAGCGGCCCTGTGTCTACTTTTGTATGTTTCTGTCTCTCTGGAATAAGAAGAATAAAAAGACACAAGCAGGAGTTGTGAAATAGTGCATGCATGTAGGTCCTTGCCACAACCTATAAGAGACTAATCAATTAATATAATAATAATAATGTTATTATTATTATTATTATTTTGTCTGCCAACAGACTCCCAGACCTCTAAGCCAACTTTTTTTTTCAGGCAGAAAGTAAGAGATGCGGGGGGGGGGGGGCAGGTTGGGTAAAGGGAAAGATGACAACATGCTGAAACTCTCTATGGTGCACTGGGAGTCAGATGTGACTTTTTCCCAGCTGGAAAAAAGGACTGTGATAACTCTTTTGGAATTTGCTGGCTGGGGAAGCCATGAATTTGGAAACACAAGTACTTGTGAAGCTGATGGGTGGAGAATAGACTTCTGATAAAAGCTGGATCAAGTCATGGCCATATGACTGCTGTTAGACATGTAATCTCTCACCTACTCTCAGTGTAACATAGTTTTATATATATATCAACCCTAAGATTTCACTATCAAGCCCCTGCCACGAGGTGCAGGCTGAAAGCAGAAAGCATCCTTACAGAAGAAGAGTCTATGAGGTTAGGGCTGGGACTTGTCCTCACTGCTCAAGGTCTGGTTGCTTTGGTTTATAGCCTTTGCCACTACAGATGCAGTTAAGCCTTTTCCTTTTCTGGCTTTGTGCTCTACTTATCTGCTGCTTCTCAGTGAAGCAAAGCCTCACCTTCTTCATCTCAGTCCTTTCCTTTCACTTCCTTGACTTTAGGCACAATCACTTGCACAATCTCAAACTCCTGCACATACTCAATCTCTCTGCATAGTCTCAGTCCTTCTCATATTTTCAGTTGTTCATTTCTGTGTCTCTGTGACTTAGTAATGTGTGCTTGGTTCACCTCTCAGATCTGTGTTGGCACCAATCAGCTCTAGCTCTCCTGTTAGGCGCCTCCTATCTTGGTGGCCATGGGGGCAGAGAGACTCTTGGAATCACCCAGATATGTAATAAGTACCTACTGGGGCCCTCATACAAGCAGGCCATAATCATATTATAAGCACATGTTATAAGCATATTAAGGGGATTAAGAGTTGTAGATTCACTCTCAATTTGATAGAACTGAGAGATTGAGAGGGAAGGAGGACTTAGTGAGAGAGAAACTTGCAACACTGCTTCAACACTCATGGAGCTTACCTTCTGCAAGTGGGGACTGGGACTTGAACAGGAGTCCCTCCCTGTGCATGGCAACATATGAAAATAAAGTTATCCTCTGCCCCAAATTCTGTGTGTGTGTGTGTGTGTGTGTGTGTGTGTGTTCTGCTTTGTCTTTTACTAGGAACTGTTCACTCTGATGACCTTCTGATGCTGTATAGTTTAACTTTGCATTTAACTCATCTCAACAGATGGGATTAAAAAATTCTAACTTATCTTCTGCCCATTTGATCACATATATTCTTTTTTTTTTCCTTTTTGTTGCCCTTGTTTTTATTGTTGTTGTGGTTATTATTGTTGTTGTCATTGATCTCGTTGTTGCTGGATAGGACAGAAGGAAAATGGAGAGAGGAGGAGAAGATAGAGAGGAGGAGAGAAAGACACCTGCAGACCTGCTTCACTGCTTGTAATGCGACCCCAGCTGCAGGTAAGGGGGTGGGGCTCAAACCAGGATCCTTAATGTTGGTCCTTGAGCTTCAAGCCATGTGCACTTAACCCTCTGTGCTGCTGCCCAGCCCCCTCATCACAGATAATTTTGCACTCTTCCTGTTTGAACCTCTCTGTTTAAAAAGATCCATGTATTGATTGTGATGTGAGAATATCCATAGCACAGTTCAGCTCTGACTAATTAATGGTGGCACCAGGGATCCAACCTGGGAACTCTGAGGCCTCACATAGACCTACAAGTCCTGTTTCCTGAAGCCCACTTTGAGCTTCTTGTTTCTCCCCTATACCATTGAGTAGTCTAGATATAGAGCTATATTCATCAGATAATTTTTGAAGAAATATACATCAATATATGGAAAGTCATGGGAATTTTGGTGACCGTATCATTTTGTTGTTGTTGTTTGTTTTGTTGGACAGAGATGGAGATAGGAAGAGAGAGAAAGAGAGAGAGAGAGAGAGAGAGAGGTCAGGCTTGTAACCTAGGTCGAACATACAGCAAAGAATCAAACTATCCAGGCTTCCAGGTGAGCTAGTCCTAGACCCATCATATCTTGTTAAGCTCTGGCTATACTGAGAACTTTCACTGCTTGGAAATCAGTCCAATTTCACCCCATATGAAACACACACATGCAAGGACAACCATAAAGGGCCCACACCAATTTTTTTTTATGTCCATAGTAATCTAATACAAGGTGCAAATGAGAATATCACATGGGAATTAAGCACGCCCTCCATACTTCTCCAGCTTCCCACCCAACATTTCCTGTCTCACCCAGCATTCTTGGCAAAGCTTTGTACTAAAGATCACATTAAGATGTTCATCTATGTGCCGGATAGCTTTGTGCACAAATGCAGTCACATCTTGAATGGCTAAATGGAGATGAAACGATGTCTTTTTCCCCAGGCAATGAGATGACTGAAGGAATGAAGACCCTCTGCTCAGCTGTCTCTTGTTCACCCGAGACTTTGAAAAAGTTCTGCTGCCAATTCCTGAGACACCCTTCAGATGCCTTTCTTCCTGCCTCTTGAGACAGCCTGCGGCCTCTTCACTGAGTTCTGACTCTGTCGCTGAATCTGAAGCTCAAACTGACACTGTCTTCTTTTCTCTCGGCCCAGGAGACCACTAGAAGGGAACAGCCAACAACAACAACAACAACAACAAAACAATAAACTTGATTTCTTGTTCTTGTCGTATTTTCTATTTTTTTCTACGTCTCCTTCCTGTTGTGTTTTTTTTTTTTCCTCCTGTGGATTCCCCTGTTAAGGGAAAGGACATTTTATAGTCTTCTTAGAGACTTGAATATCTCATCACTCTTCAGGGAGCACCAACCCACCTTGTACTCCTCCTCATCACTTTTTAGCCCCCCTCTTCCTCACTCCTAGGAAACTTCCTGCATCGTATGTCTTCTGACATACCTACCTGCGTTTCCGATGTCAGACACGTTCACAGGACGATGCAGACAGATAGATGACATGGAAAAAGAGCTTGCAAACAGACCTAACATCCATTCCACAAGTGCTCGAAGGTAGCATGATGAAGATGATGGCTTCCATCAGCAGGGAGAAGGATCCATTAATTCACCATGTGGTCTAAAGCCAAGTGACTCACCATGTGGGAAAAAAAAGGGAAAACAAAGTCAAACCCCAACCTCACAACATGCACCACAATAAAATCCAGATGAATTAAACGTCCCCATGGTAAAATAAAAATAAAACAAAATAGAATAGAATAAAAAAGGAAACTCACAGAACTACTCAGACAAAATATGGGTGAATGAATATACATTGTGGTTACTAAGGAAGCAGGAAGCAACACGCATGCAGAGACAGAGAAGGGAGTGAAAGAGCTGCAAATCTGACTGTCAAGTGTGGATAGTTTGCTGGATAGTAATAAAGCAGAATTGCAGTCAAATAAGTAACTTGGCATATGTGACCGGATATTAAAATTTAATATAGGGTATTAAGTATCATCTAATATTAAGGAGTTGAATACATCAATAGAAAATAGGACTTAAAAATTATAGACATATAGGGGGCTGTGCGGTAGCACAGTTGGTTAAGTGAAGTGGAAGGACTGGCATAAGGATTCAAGCCCCAGCTCCCCACCTGCAGGGGAGTCGCTTCACAGGCGGTGAAGCAGGTCTGCAGGTGTCTCTCTTTCTCTCCCCCTTTCTGTCTTTCCCTCCTCTCTCCATTTCTCTCTGTCCTATCCAACAACAATGACAGCAATGACAATAACAATAATAATATATCAACAGCAATGATAAACAACAAGGGCAACAAAAGGGAAAAAAATAACCTCCAGGAGCAGTGGATTCGCAGTGCAGGCACTGAGCTCCAGCAATAACCCTGGAGGCAAAAAAAAAAAAAAGTTATAGGAAAATAAACAGCAAATGCCAAGACAATAATCACATTCCATTTTACCTATAACACTAGGAATTAAAATGCATTATTCAGTATTTATAAGTCTGAGGGTAAATATACCACCTAGTATATTATCTCAGGGCTTAAATTGGTTTCCTCATGAACAACATGAAAATAAAACTTATCAAAAGCTTTAAAAAGTGTATAATTTATGCTAAATTGCACTTCAAGAGTTTGCTGTAATGAAAAGTTAGATGAGATAAGCTGGATAAAATAATTAGCTATTGGCAACAACTTACATATTAAATATTAAGATTTGATTGCATCAGTGATCACACAGACAAGACTCTGCTAAGTGCCCAGAGTTATCTTGTAGAATAATATTTAGAATGGATAAATAATCACTATTTTGATATTAAATAAGTACTAAAGGTATACATGAACATTAATATGAATACTACATTTGGAACATGATGATGTGGCTTATGTAGAGGTTTATTATATATCTTTATATTCCACTTATATTGAAATGATATGCATTTTTCTAAGTGCATGTGATTTATTTTTTATTTTTTTTGTACAGAAAAGATTTTTTTCAAGAACTAATTATATTTAATTATTTTATTATTTTTTTTACCATTGTACTGCTCCTTACTGGTTTATCATCATGTGGAGCATTGAATCTGGGACCTGGGAGCCACAGGCATGAAAGTTGGGTTTGCATATCCATTATTCTATCTTTCCTGTCCCAACAAGTAATAATTTAAAGTGTTATATTTATGTGTATATGTCACACAAATTATGTTATAATTGATACTGTTAGTATCAGGCAAATAAGTTGTTAGTATTCTTTTCATAAACATCTTGTAATTTTTTCTGTTTGGTAATCAGATGACTAGGAGGTTGCATGCACATATATAGAAAATTGTGCTTTTCAAGCTTATATTCTTTGGATGATATGCTTCTATTTTTTACTTCTGTCATTCAACCAGCCATTGAGCTCTGCTCATTTACTCTGAAATAATTAACCTTCTAAGCTTTTTTTTTTTTTACATTCTCTCTGAAATAATTCATTTGTGTTAGTTTGAGTGATTGTCACAATTTGCTAGTTTATAGAATGGAACTGAGAACCTCAGGTTTCAGTTCATGTGTAACAAGCCATTTTGTCAGGTGAGTCAAATGAAATCCAAAACCTTCTTCTTTCCCCTCCTCTTCCTCCTCCTCCTCCTCCTCCTTCTTCTTCTTTTTAAGAAGACTTATTATTACAAACGATGCAGCATTTCATGTGTAACAGAGGAGAGAAAGGAGCCTATGAATATTCCAGCACATGCAGTGCGGAGGGGCTGAACTGGGAAGCTCGGTCATATGAACCCCAAACGCTACCAGTTGAGCTATTCCTCCAGTCACCAAAACCTCCCGTTTACTGAGGGAAATGTTATTCTGCTTGGTCAGAGAAATCTGCTGGAATTCTGACAAGGAGAAGCTGACTTCAATTCCCCCCAGTTATTCAGGTCTCTAAATCTATAGTATTTTGAAGCTCCATAACTCATTATCCAACACAACTCCATTCCCCACCCCCCACCCCCAAAAGACACTTTGTGCCTCAGTCACTTTTTAAAGCATCAGATAGTTCCTTAAAGCTAATCTTGTTGAGAAGTTTGGTGAATTATTTTGATTCTTTTTTTTTTTTCTTTTGTTTTTGTAGTCAACAGGGCATCACCACTCCATATAGACAGAGAGAGGAAAAAGGGAAAAAATAACAGCATCAGACTTTTTTCTTTCAATATCATGGGAGATGGACTTGAACTGGGATCAAATGCAGGACAAAGAAGGCACTTTCCTGGGTTAGCTGTCTTGCTGGGACTTGCTTCCTCTGGAATGTGCTTCTCTCTCAAGCTGCCTCCCCTAAAACTCAAAACCTAACAACTACTATTAGATCTAATATTGTACCAGTTTGCATCTTGTCTTCTTCCTTTCTTCCTTCCATCCTTCTTTCCTTCCTTCCTTCCTTCCTTCCTTTCTTTATTTCTTTTTCTTTTTTGCCTCTAGGATTATCACTAGATTTCAATGTCTATGCTATGAATCCACTGCCCCTGGAGGCCATTTTGTCCATTTTGTTGTTTGGTAGAACAGAGAGAAATTGAGAGAGGAGGGGGAGACAGAAGAGGAGAGAAAGACAGACACCAGCAGACCTGCTTCACCACCTGTGAACTGACCCCCCTGTAGGTGGGGAGCCTGGGGGCTCGAACTAAGATCCTTACTCCAGGCCTTGCTTTTCACACCACGAGTGTTTAACCTGCTGCCCCCCGACCCCCCCAATTTGCATTTTGAAAATGATTTCGGCAACTGAAAGAAACAGCGAAAACTTCTGAATTGTGTTCTTTCACTCATTTCATCTCACTTGTCATTGTGGAATTCAGAGAATTTGGGCAAAAGTATTTTCCACTGCCACTCATTAGTTATCAAAATACTACTTGTTTTCTTCATTTTATTGAAAATGAAAAATTAAAGAACCCGACAAGTAATAACAACTAGATATGATACATAATAATTTAGCAAGTATTTGTCTTTGCTTGTCCTTAATTTCTTAAGTATTTTTAAATTATAAGGCATTAGATTAGAGAGTTGAATTACAGAGATTCTCAAGAAAATTCTTTCCCAGTGGTTGCTATCCTAAGGCATTATTTTCTTTTTCCTAGAGATGTGAACATTTGTACTTTGTGTTTCTTTCTTACTGTTTACAGGGGTGCCACAGCAAAAATCTGCACAGGGCTTTATAGATTCTCAATTTGGGAAAGAAAGTTTTGAGAATGAAATGCAAGTTCAAATTTGTGGATTAATCAAAGCTTAAAATTCCATATCATGTAGAAAGTCTTATCCATTGTGGAATATAAGTATATAAGTGTCTAACTTAACTCAGCCACAGACTTTTTTTTTTTAAATGAAAGAATATGACTCAAAGGCTGTAATTAAATTTGTTCTCTAGTGTCATGTATTTATAATATATAAATGAAATCTACCAGGGCATTAGGTAATCTTTACAGCCTTTGAAAGGGCCACAGGTAATAATCCTGCCTGGTTGGAGAGTTATCTGCCTTATTCATATTTTTTAAAAGATAATGTCATTTCACCTCTGTGTGAGTGAAGTATTTATATCTTTGCTGAACTCAAAAAAAAAAAAAAATCATGCCTTTAGCTTATCTAAGTCTCCTCTGGTGCATTCTCATAGAATGATAACTCTAATTAGATTGTGATTTATGTGTATTTCACCCGAGTCAAGGAAGTTACAAATTCTTGTGACTGTTTATCACATCAGAAGAAGCTACCACTGTTCTCAACCTGGAATCGGAAAACATGACATCACACCCAGCCTCATTCTGCATTCATACTGGAACAGATACTGAGCTAAGGCTCCTCAGGGGGGCTTCATCTCTTCCTCTGCTGGGAGGGCCCTATGTCACTAAGTTATGAGATATCAAGTACAAAGATTAACATGAAGAACCTTTCAAATTTCAAAAGAAATGGTAGATAAAATTCCAGGCGTGTTTAGAACATTAAACATATTCAAGCAATATGATGCTTTTGATTATTTCTTTGTATTTATTTTTGTCACTAGAATTATTACTGTGCCTCCTTGCCATCACAATTTCTCCATTGCCAGCAGTCTACTTTTTTTTTTAATAATGAGAGGAGAGAGAGAGAAGAGAGACGCTACAGCACTGCATCACTATCATGAAGCTGCCTAATGTAGGTGTTCTCATGTGGTGACCAGCGGCCTTGAACCCTGGTCCTTGCACATGGTAAAGTGTGCACCCCATTGGCTGAGCCAACTTTCAGTCCTGGATCACTTCTGTTTAATAATGAAAGAGGTAAATCAAGAACCACGGGTGAGTTCACATAGTAAAACTCATTTTGCAAGCTTGCCGTGCAAGCTTAGATTCCAGTTCAACATTGGAGAGCTCTGGTATCAGTAATCCCAAGAATACAGTGCCACATCCTTCTCTTTCTCTCTTTGTGGAGTAAAAAGAGTGAAATAGTCTGTCCAGTAGTGGTTAAATAGCACATTCATGAGACATTGTCACCTCAAAGGAGAAATCCAGAATCAGAGAGGATAACTAGTTTGCAGGCCAGCTTTTTGTTTCTGCCAAGTAAATGTTTTTAAGAGCAATTCACCTCGCTGATCACAAAATATGTGGTTATTAATTAAACGTCTTCCCTTATTAGCATGCATGACAATAAAGATTAAGTTAAATAACCTTTATCTTTTATTTATGTCTTTAATTTTTTTTATTTATAAGAAGAAAACATTGACAAAACCATAGACTCAGAGGGGTACAACTTCACACAATTCCCACCACCAGAACTCTGTATCCCATCCCCTCCCTGAAAGCTTTCAGGAGAGGAGGAGGCAAACAGCATAATGGTTCTGAAAAAGGTTTTCTTGCTTAATGCTCCAAGGTCCCAGTTTCAACCCTCAGCACCACCATCAGCCAGAGTTGAGCAGTTCCCTAGTATTGCCTTTTGAGTATTTCTCTCTGTATTTCTCTCTTTCGTTCATCATCTTTCTTATTAAAATAAAATCATAACATATTAATATACCTAAAATTGACCTAGTAGCTTTTACCAAAATGAAAGCCCCAAATCTCATCTGCTGTAGTCTTGTCTTTAGATTCCTGATTATAAAGACTTTGTTGTTCTTTATATTTTAATGTCTTTTCAGCCACCAAGTTGCAGATGCTACCATGAAGCCAACCTGACTTCCCTAGGCAGATGACCTCACCAATGTGTCCTGGAACTCTACCTTTCCAGAGCCCTACACCACTAGGGAAAGAGAGAGACAGGTTAGGGCCAATGCCCATGTTCAGCGGGGAAACAATTTCAGAAGCCAGCTCTTCCACCTTCTGCATCCCATAATGATCCTGAGTCCATGCTCCCAGAGGGATAAAGAACAGGAAA
The DNA here is from genome assembly GCF_950295315.1 of Erinaceus europaeus. Classification (NCBI taxonomy): domain Eukaryota; kingdom Metazoa; phylum Chordata; class Mammalia; order Eulipotyphla; family Erinaceidae; genus Erinaceus; species Erinaceus europaeus. The sequence goes on along the minus strand of NC_080166.1, from coordinate 134,278,940 downwards.
GCTTCCAATGGAAGGGATAGGACATGGAACTCTGCTGGTGGGAATTGTGTGCAACTTTATCCCTCTTATCTAACAGTCTTGTTGATCGTTGTTGAGTCAATAAAGAAAAAAAGTATAAAGAACCTTTAAACAAACAAACAAACAAACAAACAAAGAAAAAAGGAATAGAAAGGCAAAAAGGGGAGCTATTTCCACCAGACTCTTCCTTAAGTCCTTTCAGTCACATTGTGTGTGGTGTCTCTTGCATGTTAACAATGTCTGCTGACCATGCCCACTTGGCTCAGAATTTCTCACGTGTAAGGGCAAAACACAAAGGATTCCCTACATCTGTTCATTCTTATGTCCTTGTTCCTTACATTCTATACACCCACTGTATCTTGCTTGTTGACACCAAAAGCTAAAGGCATTCTCCTCTCAAATGTTCAGTCATTACTTTGTTTGACCTATTTGTGCAAATGGAAAAAGTAAAGCTTATACATATACCATAGGGTGAATTTTAGGAATACATATAAGGTATGTTGCAAAGATATTGGAAGATGCTAAAATTACTCATTTTGCGTAGCCCTGGGCTTATCATCCAGTGGATAAATGACATATTACGAAAATCAGTCTTTCACTTCTTCTTCCCAGTCTCTGTAAATGAGATAGACTGACTCTTAGTGTGTAACAAAGTGAACATATATAATTCCCATTCACCTAGTGAGTTAATTTCTAGAAATTTCAGACACAAGATGGCAAAACCTGACTATCTACCTTTTGATAAAGATATCAGGCTTTTGATAGCTGATGTTGATAGTTGACAGGTGTTTCCCAAGATTACTTTCACACAATGTTCAAACTATGTAAGGCATATACAATTGTCTCCATGAACAAATATATATATATATTTTAACACAATTGTTTCACTATAAAATGTGTCTATTTCTAGGATATAGCATAACAACTAGCAAATAGCTCTAAATATATGCTGGTCAGTTACTCAATGAAAGATAACATTCGTATCACTCTATGGTTGTCTTCCTGCCTGCTTCATCCGATTAAAGCTGTCATTATGAGCACTGTATTATTGAGCAAAGTGTTGGTGCTTCCAATAAAAAAACAAAGGTAATGAAAGGGAGCTTGTGTAGTAGTCTCTGCTCTGAAAAATCTCAGGGTGTTAGAAGAGACCGGCTTTGAGGTTATAGCCATACCTCAAGCTGCCCTGTATCCATTGATCTCAGGTCACAGCAAGGACATGCCACTGAGCATGGTAGGTTCAGAACAACTTCATTGACCGCTCATCAAGGGCAAGGCAGTGCTAAATGGAAAACCAGACTATCAGGGATGAACATAGATGAGATGTCAGAGGAAACAGGCACCATTATGAGGGAGGTGTCAGGAGCAGAAGGGGCCGGGGAAAGTAAACAGGAGCATAGAGAACACTCACTATGAGAGCTGATTGTCCATAGAGAGGACTGTGCAAAAGGCAGATGGAATATTATTATTATTTTAATATTTATTGATTCCCTTTTGTTGCCCTTGTTGTTTTATTGTTGTGATTACTATTGTTGTTGTTACTGATGTTGTCCTTGTTGAATAGGACAGAGAGAAATGAATGGAGAGAGGAGGGGAAGACAGAAGAGAGAGAGAGAAAGATAGACACCTACAGACCTGCTTCACTGCCTGTGAAGCGACTCCCCTGCAGGTGAGGAGCCAGGGCTCGAACCTGGCTGCTTATGCCGGTCTTTGCACTTTGTGCTACTTGTGCTTAACCTGCTGTGCTACCGCCTGACTCCCGAGCAAATGGGTTTTTACGAAAGAAACAACAGCACAGCTGTCTTGAGGAGCTGTCATAATTACCATTTTGTTTTTAATACATTTATTAATTTTTATTGGGGACACATTATTAACAAGACTCTAGTTGTCTTCCAGGTACAGGTTTTCAACTCTCCAACATGAATGTTTGCACACCTCTCCTACCTGCAAAATAGCAGCTCCCTTCTCTGTGGGTATTGGGAATCCAACTCTCCCTTCCATTCCCTTCCTTCTCCTCCTTTGTATTTTTCCACAAATCTCATCTCACTCAACATGATCCTTTGCAGATCTAATCCATCATGTGACAGAAGACAAGAAAGCTCACATTGTTGGTTTTTGTTTGTTTGTTTATTTTGTTTTGTTTTGTCTGTCACCAGCATTGTCCTTCTGTGTCTGCAAGCCTCTTTTCCTTGTGGTCATTGTTTTCTTTTTTTTTTTTCTTCCCTCTAGATAGAGGTTGATGGGGAGATGGAAGAGATGGAAGAGAGAGAGAGAGACAGAGAGACAGAGAGAGAGAGAACACAAGGCAAGAAGAGATACTTCAGCTCCACAGTATTTGACTGGGTGAGCCACCTGTAGGCCCCCAGCTCACTTTTCCTTAAACTTGATTATTATTCCATTGTACACAGAATACAACTTCTTATCCACACACCTATCATGGGAGCACTTTGTTTCCAAATACTGGCTTTTTAAAGACATTGTAAAGAGTGGAGCTTATCAGAGAATTTAGGGGATCCAATGTTTCACCATACAAGCTGAGGGTCTCTAAGTATTGCACCTGAAATTTCTATGTCGAACTTCTGGGAGGGAAAAGGGTGCATATAATACAATCTGGAAACAAACCTCTCTAAACTTTTCAATTTATTTGAATATTCAGCAGTGACCCAAGCAGGTAGGAGTCAGGACAAGCCAGTCCCCATATAAGTCAGCTCTCTAGTTTCACTGAAGGATTAGTTCTGTTATGAACCCAGTTTTTTTGATTAATAGTCTCTCTTAGTGGTTCTCAGTTTTCTCACAGAACAAATCTCTAAATTTGAATGTCATGGGACTAGTGCTATTAACTACTGCACACTGCAAACAACTTGGTGGTCCAGGATCCATTGCCAAAGTTGGTGCACTGTAGAAAGGCTTGAGAAATGACCCATAAAGGAGTCATAAAGAGAAATCTCCTTGTTGGCTGATAACATTAAGCTTTAGTGGGTAATACAAGGTCAGGTAACAGAGATATTGCGATCATATCTTACCTGTGCCAGCAGTCACTTTTGAATGTTGCACTCCAAATGCTTGGACTCTATACGATTTTCTCTATCTTCTACAGATAGTTATCCTAGGATTCACACTTACGAAGGCAGTTTCTTATTTAGAAAGAAAAAAAATTAAATACATATGAAGAAGTTAGATGGGACATGACTATCTTAATAAATATGCCTGGGCCTCCTGTTATGATTTTGACAGTCATATCAACCTAGACCAAGAGAGGTTATTGAAGCTTTAAGGTTATGGTAAATACCCCTGTCTTTTTCTATTTTTTTCTCTTCTTTTCTTTTCTTTTTATGGGTAAGGTTTGTTTATTCTTTTTAAACAATATTTATTTACTTATTTCCTTTTTGTTGCCCTTGTTGTTTTTATTGTTGTAGTTATTATTGCTGTTGATGCTGTCATTGTTGGATAGGACAGAGAGAAATGGAGAGAGGAGGGGAAGACAGAGGGGGAGAGAGAAAGATAGACACCTGCAGACCTGCTTCACTGCCTGTGAAGCGACTCCCCTGCAGGTGGGGAGCCAGTGACTTGAACCAGGATCCTCATGCTGGTCCGAATGGTGACCCCCCCCCCAACCACTAAGACAGTACAGATTTAAATTCGTGTTTAAAATGACATGTCTTCGTAACAAAGGTTTCTCTCCTTGTGTATTAATGACCATGTTTATGTGTATGTTTAAAGTTTGGTAAACAGTAGCTTTAAGGCTAAATTCTTACTAGTCAAAGTTAAATGAAAAAGGTTTTCAATGTAATTCTCATAAAGATAAAATTAACTTACATTTAAAGTCTGAGGTAAAAATTAGTTAACAATCAATATATTTTAACTAAGTTAGTCTAAACAAAAGGTTAAATAGACTTGTTGATACAAATTTTAACAACAAATGGCGCCCACGTGGACCTGACCTGCGCATCTCTCAGATAAGTAAAGACAATTTGGCTACCTATGCACTATGGCCTTCTCTTCTGCTTGTGAAGAGATCTCCAAAGGCCTCTGCTCTTTCTTCATGAGACTGTTTTGCTGTTTCTGGAACATTTATCTCTGGACCACTCTGTGGTTTCCACTCGCTCGGGCGAACTCAGAACAGCCAGCGGGAAGAGCCAGCGGGAGGGAGGCAAGGCATATAGCTGCCGTTTCCACCTGGTTAAACAGCCAGCCAGCCGGCTGCGTCCAGACAACCCCACGCACCGCGCCCGCAGCCCCGCAGCCCGCAGGAGGCCGACGCCAGCACACAAGAGCCCTTGGAGCCCGAGGACAACACGCAAGAGCCCGAGGCCAGCCCACAGGAGCCGGCTCTCCACGGCGTGGCGCAGGGCACTGGACGCGTGATCCCTCCATGCTGCTCGGCCACTGCGAACAGGGCAGCAGACATGGCAGGGCCATGGGGCAGGGCCGCGGCGGCCTATCATGGCCGCCACCCCTGGGCACCTAGGCCCATGTCTTCTACAAAACTGGCCTGCCTGCCCTCTTGCTATGAATTCTGGAACCATCCCAGGCCTCCCAGACCCCCGGGCTCCCTGCCGAAACTGGGCACACGAGATCTCCAGCTGCCGGTCCGGTCTGAAGGCAGACAAGCTGGAGTACGCAGAGATTTGTGCAGAGATCGCAACCTGCAATTCCTAGAAGTGAAGCTGCGCGGGAAGCCACCTCCGGATGGTGAAAACCCCCCCCCCAACAACTAAGACAGTACATATTTAAATTCGTGTTTAAAATGACATGTCTTCGTAACAAAGGTTTCTCTCCTTGTATATTAATGACCATGTTTATGTGTATGTTTAAAGTTTGGTAAACAGTAACTTTAAGGCTAAATTCTTACTAGACAAAGTTAAATGAAAAAGGTTTTCAATGTAATTCTCATAAAGATAAAATTAACTTACATTTAAAGTCTAAGGTAAAAATTAGTTAACAATCAATATATTTTAACTAAGTTAGGCTAAACAAAAGGTTAAATAGACTTGTTGATATGTAAATCTCTCCATTACCTTCTCTATTAGAAATGGTAGATCGCACAATGGCTATGCTAATTATTCTCATGCCTGAGGTTTCCTCTCCGGCCCACACCTAGGGTGTGTCTCCATCTTGAATGGGTGTAACAAAAGCTTAAAAGACGTTGTTGATATGTAAAAGTCTCAAATTCCTTCTCTATTAGAAACGTTGGATCGTGCAGTAGATATGTTAATAACAAGTTTTATTTCATAGTAAGTAAGTTGCAGCCAGCTGCCTTTGGGACTCTAGGCTGTTCCCCGCCCCCATGATAATGCCCATCAAGGCAAGTAGCCCCCCAGAGGCAGATATGGACCCCTCAGGCCTTCCCTTGGCAACATGCTGGTTTTTGTTATATATGTTTCTGTTCACCCCACACCCTTGATACTATAGTCATTTAGTTAAAAAGAAAAGGGGGAATTGTCGTATGCTTTACATTGGTTTGTTCTAACCTTCCCCCGCCAAGAGAATTGGATCAGTCCAGTTAATTTCTCGGGCCCGCTTGGCCCCGCCCCAAGGAACCCCGAGAGAGGGTTCCCCAGTATGAGAGTTCCAGAGTTCCAGGGTTCCAGAGTTGGAGAGTTCCCGAGTTACAGAGTAAGAGGGAGTGCTTGTGCCGCCGCAAAGAGACAGCCGAGTTCTGTTTGGTGATTAGTTTGTCTTACTTTGTGAAGTGTTGTTCCTGAATAAAGAAATACAGCTTCCCTGCCCAGCCGTTGTCTCCGCGTCTCTGTTACCCGCCCGTGAAGCTAGCCGGCAAGAGCCTCCAAATTTTAACAACAGGTCCTTGTGCTTTGTGCCACGTGTGCTTAACCTGCTGTTCTTTTTATGAGAGGAAGAATGAGAAAAGAGAAATAGAAAGAAAATCTTGCTCAACTCTTGCATAATCTCTGTCAGGGAATGGAAGCCCATGTCACCATTTTCCACTTAAAAGGATGTGGCCCATGATAGAAGCAGAGTAGAATATAGATTCAATAACCAAAGTGAAGGGAGTCAGGTGGTAGCACAGCAGGTTAAGCGCACGTGGCACAAAGCACAAGGACCGGCTTAAGGATCCCAGTTCGAGCTCCCAGCTCCCCACCTGCAGGGGAGTCACTTCACAGGTGGTGAAGCACTTCTGCAGGTGTCTGTCTTTCTCTCCCCCTCTCTGTCTTCCCCTCCTTTCTCCATTTCTCTCTGTCCTATCCAATAAGGATAACATCAATAACAACAACAATAACTACAAAAAAAAAACAAGGGTCAGTAACCAAAATAAGGAGGAGCTTTCCTGCCTTTTCTTTGTAGAAAATCCTTCCCATTCAGTGCTGTGTCCATTTTGACTTTGACTTTCTCAACAACACTGCTATACAATTTAACACTGAGAATAAATTGGAAATCAGTTCCAGTGAATCTCTCTCTCTCTCCTTCAAATTCATTTGTTTTTTTCAAAGATTTCTGGCATATGGTAGGGTTCAGGCTTGAAGCTAGGACCTCTGGAGTCCCTGGCATGCAAGTCAGGTCCACTATGATTATGCTTTCTTCTCCATCCACAGCACCACTCATTTTTCTATGTATTGAGGTTCTGGAAAGTGGTGGGAATTCTATTAAGTCATATTTGTTGCCATTGGAAGATCTAGGAGTAGAATCTAACTATTTTTTGCACTAGGAGGCAGACAATAATATGAATGTAATAAGCAGACATTTGGAGATATGGATGGTAAATTCATAAAACTAACTCAAACGTTACAATTCAACAAATCAGGGATGCTTTTCTTTAAAGAAAAACAAAACGGGTCTCCCTTCGATGTTTCAAATGGAAATCATATTTTCTAAGAAAGGACAAGCATGCAAGTAATTTTAACTGTGCTGTGTTGACCACTGTGAGTCACTGCACAGTCTTGTGGGGTAATGGCTGTGATCCTTGGGAAAGAAAGACGTCTCATCTTATTTCTGAAGCTGCAGGCTCTCCTTGTGTACTTAACAGAGCAGGGAGCTATGGTGCAGGCGCCTTGTCAAAACCAATCTGGACATGTCAGGTGGCTACTGGCAGCTCTTGACACATTGGAAGAGTTCACTGAGTTCAGAACAAAGACAGGAGGGAAAAGTCAACAACACTCCCTGAAACCTGTATTTGTGTGTGTGTGTGTGTGTGTGTGTGTGTGCATTTCTGACCAACACATTGTGATTCCCGAAACAGTATGTGGTTCATCATTATCCTTGTCAACATAGATTCATCAGGGGCAGAAAAATGTATTCAGCATGATGGAGATCCTTCGGTTCTGCCATTCCACATGGTATTGATTTGTGAGAGGACGTTTATAATTCCATGTACATGTATACGCTTTGAATGCATGTATATAACTGCGGATATTTCTACAAGCATACAGTTTTGAAAATATGGACATACTTACATACTTATAAAATGGCACATGTGTAATACATGTTATGATATAAATCATATGTTATAGATAAAATAAGCATAATTTGTATAGACCTGGTCCTACGATGATTCTTCAGGAAGAATATGAGCACATAGAGGATGACATAGAAGGTTCCTCACCAGAAAAGACAGTGCGGGGAACTGGGGTCCAACATTAATTTCTTCTCTCTGACATTGTGGCCAAGTCCTTGCTTTGCTGCAGTCTGCTGCTACTTTTTGTGGGTTATTGTTCAAATGAAGATACATCTCAATATGTCACTTGCTTGCGTAGTCTTATGTCACTTCCCAGACTCCTAGGAGCTTTGCCACATATAAATTATCTGGCACTCACTGCTCAGGAGCCTGGGTGTTGCTATTTTTAGCAATCTTTGCCTCTTCCCATTCTTTTCTTAGAGGCATTGCTGTTACAGACCCATTAGAAGGGACAGAACTGCTGTTAGTGCAAGTTTCTGAGGAAGAGGAGGATTCAGATTGCCAACAAGCATTCATATTTAATGAAGCAAGTCTAAATTTAAAGCTATATTGTTTCATAGTCTAAAAGACAAAAAAAAAAAAAAAAAAAACATTGCCATGTCACTAAATTCTAGACACACAAACCTGGACCCTTGAATCAGAAAGCATCCTTTAGGGGCTAGAGAAAAAATAATAAGACATTTTTTCTGTCTATGTGATAAATATTTCTTCTCATGTCTGTCACTGAATAATTATCTTATGCCAACATTACAAATAGTATAGCATTCACAATTAATATTTTGAAATTCAAACCCAGTAGGTATATATAAATTTCTTAGGACCAATCATGCTGTGTATGAATCCCTTGGTAAAATGTCACTACCTATATAACACTAGTATGTGTACATTTTATATTTCATGATTCCACTTCTCTGAGTATTTGAAATTGTGAAGAAAAGTCAGTACAGTTTTTACTTGCCTACTTCTTTATTGGAAAAAAAAAAAGTAGTATATGAGAGATAAAAAGGTTTCTAAAAATATGGGAATTAATCCACTGAACTGGCACTCCTTAAAGCACATATTGACTTTGTGTAATCACAAATACCAATGTGGTTATAAATAAACAGCAGTGTCTTTAAAAACTGCTTAAGGGCATTTATCCTGTTCATCTATTTCTAATTACTACTTCAAGTTCAGTGGTGGCTTTTCAGTCCTGCCTATAAAGACCTTTGCTTCTTGCTCTGATGTCAAATTACCCAGGATATCTGTTATCAAACTTCCAGCAAACTTAATGCAAAAAGACCTCTGCAAACCCAGTATTTATTTGTGCATCTGACAAGCAGGGAAAATTGGGGATGATTTATATAATATCAAGAAGAATTCCTCCCCTCAAAGAGACCCAGAAAGGACTGGTTTTGGCTTCACTGATATGACCCTTTGGGGGTGGGGAGAAGACTGGAATGATTGAAGTGAAGAACTCAAGGCTGACGTGCTAAAACTGAAACTGGAAACAAAGACACCGCTTTCAGGACTCTTCCCCAACCCATTACCATTGGCTTGGGGGCTTTTGATCCCTCCCCAAGATTCCCAAATCTAGCTTGTTTCCTGCTGACCCCACCTCCACTGGGATCAAAAATCTACCACTCTTCTGAGGATTGGGGTTTGATCTGAGCAAACAGACTCCAAGCCTAGATGAAGAGTTGACATGACAATGAAACAAACATCCCTTTAAACAAAAACTGTACCTGTGGAAGTGTTCCTTGCTCAGCTCTAAGTATTCCAGATGACAATTCAGTATGGAGTGTTGCTCAGCTCTGCCATGTCAGCAGCCATGACCTCTAATTTACTAACCCTTGCTGTCTAACTCAGGCCATTCTCAGCATGTCCAAGGTGGAAGACCCCTGGAGCCCCTGATCTGGACATCCCTGATCATCAGTAATGAGAATCACTAACTCCATGATTCTAAGGACACCTGACTACTGACTGGCCTTGATGTGAACCATAATCGCCACCACAGCTCTTCGAAATAGGCAGAAGGACTCAGACAGTTAAGATGAATTTCCCATAGGTCACATGTAAATAAATAACATGATATACAGCAAAAAAAATCAACTTTATTTCTGTTTTTGTTTTAAGAAGTAGCACTGAATCCTTAAATGCAATGAGATAGTTTACCCCATAGGTGTGATGCAAAAATAAATAATATCAAAATCAAATATAGATCAAAATTCACAACTAAATAATATGCATTATTTCCCAAGAATTGTCACACACATTCGCGGTCCCTTATTTTTCTCATCTTGACATCGCCTTATTCTCTGTATGTTACAACCAAAGCAGTTTGGGTGCCTCTGACTATGACGTTCAGAACAAAACCTTCCCTTATATTTTCTGTACAAGTCTCAGTTCTTTTAGTAGTGCGATTGATCCCTTTCTATATGGTCTATAAGAAAATGGAAGAAAGTAATCCAGATATTACTTGTTTAAAGTCAACAAGAAAATAAAATGTATATATATATATATATATATATATATATATATATATATATTCAATTTCTAGTATATACAACTTTAAAACAAGAATAGTTGGATTTATGTGGTGATAAGATCAACATTCAGTGAATGATCTGCTTCAAAGTTTTGGAAGCTAGCCATAAATGTTTTATATTTTTCACATTTTACCATTATATGCTTATAATGTATTTACAGCAATAGAAAGATTTAGAGCTTAAGTAGTGGCACGGCATATAAAGTTGGTTTATCAGAATTATTATGATGTGGGGAACAAACCTGAGAGTAATTTGTAGCAGAAATTTTATTATACTTTGAGAATTTAGAGAGACGAAAAAAAAAGTGATTATATGTAGCAGTCCATGAGTGTACCCATATAGAGATATTATGTGCTTTTGTAACCACATTCTAGTTAGCTAATCACTAACCAGAGTTGTCATTGTTTTTAGAGTCTTTCTCTTTTGTCTGCTTACTTCACTAGTAAGTTAAATACAGTTTCTCACAGAATTAGACTTCAGCTTTGAAATTACATTATGGAGAACATTGTATTACATTGTGAAAACCTATTCTCCCAATGACTTTTTTTTTTTTTCAGCAGTATGTTTGCAAACTCGATTCCTCAAAACAACATGAGAATAATGACAGTTATAGAGCAACTGAGCTGTTTACTAAAGTTGATAATTCTTGGCATGTAGTTTCTGGAATGTATTCAATGCCAAGAAATCAAGTTTTCTTGTTCCATTTGGAAGATGTGCCCTCCTTGCTCTAGAGGCCAGACGTTGACGTGTCCACCAGTTTGAGTGGTTCAGATTCCCTTCTTGCTCTTCCACATGAATTCCACTTAATTTCCATAAATTCTTAGCCTTTTTTTGAGAGTCAGAGGTAGCACAGTGGGTTAAGTACAGATGGTGTGAAATGCAAGGACTCGCTTAAAGATCCCTGTTCAAGCCCCCACCTCCCCGTCTGCAAGTGAGTTGCGTCTTTCTCTCCCCCTTTCTGTCTTCCTTTCCTCTCTCCATTTCTAGCTGTCCTATCTAACAATGAAAACATCAATAACAACAGCAACAATAACTACAGCAACAGTAAAAAACAAGGGCAACAAAAAGGGAAAATAAATATAAAAAATTTAAAAAAAGAAAGCCCTTTTTCATATTAATTCATAAGCGAACCTCTGACTCAGTATTTGTGTGGATATTAAACTAAGAGAAGCAGTTATAAGAGTTTTATAAATTATGCCATTCTCAAAGTTTGGAAAATGAATGAACTTGGGAGAACGATAAAAATGAATGTTCATCTTTGTCATTTAATCAGTGAAATATTGGCTTTTGGTCTATTCCTTTATTCCATATTTCTTAAGAGCAAACTCTAAAACCTCACCTTTGTGTTCAAACCATTAAATATGGATGTAGAGTATTGCTGTGGAGATAGCATAATAGTTACGTAAAAAGAATTTTGTGTCTGAAATTCCGACCTCCCAGCATCAGCATAAGCCTGAATTGAGCAATACCCCTAGTAAAATGATGATGATAATACAGTTAATAAATTAAGAGATAGAAATTGACATATAATCCATAATTAACTAGGTATTGCAATATTTTTAGCAAATGACACTTTTTTTTTTTGCCTCTAGTGTTATTGCTAGGCCTCAGTGCCTGCACTGTGAATCCACTACTCCTGGAAACCATTTTACCCCTTTTTTGTTCTTATTTTTATTGTTATTGTTGTCATTGCTGTTGTTATTATTGGATAGGAAAGAGAGAATTCAAGAGATGAGGGGAAGACAGAGAGGGGGGAGAAAGACAGACACCTGCAGACCTGCTGCTCCACCTGTGATGTGACTCCCCTGTAGGTGGGGAGCCGGGGGCTCGAACCAGGAAGCAAATGACTTTTTAAAATCAAGTCACACCAATACAAAATAACTTACAGGAGATTAGGAGTAAGTTATCCCACACAACTGTTCAGAATTTCTTTACTAAAATAGGCAGTGGAATGTGATTAGGGCTTAAAGGTTAGCTCAAGGGTTAGAATTCCAGCATTGACTTGCACATGTCTCAGGTTCAAACCCCAACACCCCACAGGAGATGCACTGTCAATGAAGCAAGAGTCTGCATTGTGATGTCTCTTCCTTTCTCTGTCTCTCTATTTGAATGAAGAATGAAAAAAGCAACCCTGAGTGGTAAAATCCTGCATGCATGAGCTCACAGCTACACACACACATACACTGAATGGAATTGAGATCCTCACCCACTAGACCCCACCTTTGTTTTGTGTCCTCACAATAATTTCATTGTTCCAGGTTCACTTTTTTCAGAAAAAGAGAGAAGGAGACAAAGGGAAAAAGAGGGGAAGATCCCATAGCATTTACCAAGCTTCCTCCTGTGAGTTGGGGAATGGACTTAAGCCTGAGTTATGTGTCTAACAAAGCAGGTACTCATGGTGAGAACAGAGGGAGGGAAAAGTGGAAAGAAAAGCAGAAAGGTGATGAGAAAGGGCATCAGTTTGGCGGGATGATGTGTCCGATGTAGCTTACACCACTCCATGTCCTGCTCTGTCTTCATGAACAGTCATTGACTGAATCGAGAGGGACAATCAACCAACTGACATGTTCAAAATCAGGTAGAGCAGATCACTCTGGTTTTCAACACAATCCATGTGTTATATCCAGTGAGAGAAAATGATTTTCCCCTTTCTGTCTTCGAAGAAACAAATACACTCCACTCCCGTGTGCTCTGCTACGTGCATGGCTGTCAAGTACTAAAGCTGTAAGCAATCAGATTGTAACAGAAAGAGCAAACTGAGCTCTGCCATGCAATTCCATCAAGACGCCAAATAACGACTGTGGCCAGATGGTTCAGAAACCCATCCTTTGGAAGGTTACAAGACTCAGAATTTAAAGTTTGAGTTTCTGTTGTGTGCTCAGTCATTCTCTGTCCAGAGTAGGGAAGAAATAGGGTAGGAGTGAGGTGGGAAAGGCTCTCTCAGTTGATCTGTTCCTTCCTCCCCAACCTTATTAATGATGTAGTTCAGGTCTTGACCCTATGTACTGTCTAAAGAATGTCAAAGCCTATGAGTGAGAAAGTGAAATCACAAAGTAAAACCTGAATTTCTTTTGGTGTATTGCACCAAAGCAAAGAACTCTGGGAAGGGAGTACATGGAAAATGTGGTTGAAGTAAAGGTTTTGAGTCTTGTTGGATGATGATGGAAGGGTGTCTAAGTGGAGTTTGAGAGTGTTTTGTAGACACCTATCATGGGGATATGAGAAAATTTAATTTGCATGTCAACCACTGTATTGTAAAACATTATCCTCCCAGCAAAATGATAAAAATAGTTTTAAGTCACTGTAATTATAAATAAAATTAAAGGGGAGTCAGAATAATTTGTCTTTAAGCTAAAAAAAAAAATCTCTCAAATGGCTCCGAAATGTAAGTATATCTTCTTGGCTCAAATAACAAAATATTCAGATATATATAGAAAAAAAAAAAAAAAACAGTTTGAAGTCATTGGTAAGATATACTTCCCACTGAAATTATTTTCTAGAGCTGTAAATTCCCTCCTTATAGCCAGAAATCAAGTCTGTGAACTGTTCCTGATAAAAACTTTAGTAATTGGGTGAAGGTGTTATTTTTTTTTTTTTATAAAATAATTCCTCTTGGCTGGCAAAATAGCTCACTTGGATAATTATATCTTTGTGCCACATATGAACCCAGGTCTGAGTCCCTCTCAAACTACATGAAAATAAGTTTTATACTGTGACTCTGTAACTCTCACTTGCCTGTCTTCATCTAAAAAATAAAGAAA